>NC_056747.1:348035411-348291489 GCF_019279795.1 Protopterus annectens | reverse complement strand
AAATGGGGAAAAGGTTATATTATTCTTGGTGGGGACAGTGTATGTAGCTGAGAGCAACGGGCTGCTGAACATTACAATGCATATTTTTTTACTTTCGTACAAATCTAACAAGAGGTGTACATAGAAGTTGGACTACTGGGTTAAGTGTCAGGAAGCATGCTGTGTATAGTATGTACGACAGCAGTAAAATGGAATACACATTATTTACTCTCTTCATTTTCATCCATATCTAACATCACAGAAGTATAGAGTAGCTGACTGACTTTTGGTGAGTGGAGGGCTACAATGTTGGATGTTATCAAACATGAACCCTTGCGCTTTGTGTATAGAAAGGGTAAAAACTTGAAGGATATGTTTGAGAACAATAATAATATAGGTTCCAACCACCGTAAGAAAATTGGTACATATGGTTGTGGTACATGTACACAATGTGCCTTTAAGGCAAATTGTGAAGAGATTTTCCTCACTAGTAGAGGGAGGGATATCCATAACAATATGTATTCAAACTGCAATACTTCAGGGGTTGTCTACATTTCTACTTGTAAAATTTGTCAGGCATTTTATCTTGGAAAAACAGAGAGTAAGTTGAAAAGACGTGTGTACGAACACCTTTATGATGTTTGGACCATGAATGAGCGGAATGCACTTTACAAGCACACACTAGTTTGCAATGGGGCTAGTTTTATACTCTGTGGTCGAGCAGGTACCCATGGACAAAAGGGATGGTCCATGGGAGGTTACTTGAGTACAGGGAGCTATTTTGGCAGGTTACCCAGGACCACTGGGGCTTAATGACATCAATATATCTTCACTTTTAAAACTCAGGGCAGCCAAGTTGCAATTTTTTATTATGTATTATGTGTTTATTTAAAAAAAAAAAATATATATATATATATATATAGTTTTAGAAAAAAATTTTAGTAGACATACAATTTTGAAAGGGGGATATATGGTTCAAGTAGGCTTTTAATAAAATGGAATGTTTACTTTAAATTTTATCATGTAACTTAATTGAATTATTAAAACATGGTACTGATTGGTTCTTTTTGGTTTTTAAATTGTACTTAAACACAGTGGTTTTATGTATGGTTTTATCTGATGAAGTCTATGATTATTTTGTGACGAAAACTTCTGTTAACCATTTTGTTGGCGTTAATTTTCTTGGGATTAAAGCCTTCTTTGCCTAGCTGCATCTTTTTGGACTGGTGTATTTTTTGTATAATATTAGTAGTCTTAACCACTCTGATCCTCTCCTCCCAAACGACCCAAACCAAGCTTCAGTGCATAAACCATGATTTCTCAGTATTTGTTCCTAAATTTTGGGAATCTTTCCTTTCTTTTCCTAATCATCATTTCTCTTACCCCTTTTCCAATTCAAACTAAAAGCACATTAGAATACTCAAGGAAAATACAACTGCTCTCTCTGCTAAAAAAAACTTAACCTCTTCCAACTCTCATATGTACTGTGTGTATAATGCATGTATATGCTGTGTTTTGTCAGTCACTCTGTATATAGTCATATATCTATTTTCTTTATACCGTCAAGCCAAGTCTGATAGTCACTTTGTATATAACACAACACACATTTTATATATATATATATATATATATATATATATATATATATATATATATATATATAAATATATATACATATACATACACATATATACACACACACATACATATATATGCGTATGTGTGTGTATATGTATCTATGTATAACAAGTCCATTTTCAGAGGCGGCTCTGGTAGAAAAGCTCCAATGTATTATAAAACATTTTAAGAACAATAACTTTACAGTCTTAAAAAATAATACCAAAACAGCTACAGTTTAAATAATTATACCAAATTAGACATATGAAAACATTGGTTAAAAATAGATGCAAGTTATATGAATAAGATTTAATAGAGATATTTTAGCCAGTTTATAGAGAAATTAGAGGTAAATGTGTATGATACAAACAGGAATAGCAATACAATGTGAGAGAAAAGCAGTCATATGGTATATTTAGAAAGAAAGTCAGATGACAGAAATTTGACATAAGTAAGGAAGTGAGTGAAGAAGGGAGAGAATGAGGAGATGTAACGAATGTATTTGTTCACATTTAGGGATATAGTTTATCCTGTTGTCAAGCAAGGACAGAACTAGCTTTTGGTTTGGAAGTCTTTCAGAATGGTTTTGAAGGATAGGAGGGAAGGTAATGACCTGATGGATATAGATAAGGAATTCCACGCTTTAGCAACACAGTACAAGTACAGAAAATACCCAGCAGGTTTTAATAGGTTTGTGGAAAGACAAAAGATTTTGGTCACTGGATTATAATGACCGAGTAGGAGCACAGCTGTGCAGAATTTAATTTAGTGCTAGCCAATCATATGAATTCTGGATAACTTTAAAGGCGGTAAGAAGCTGTGTATATAGTTGATGGGATAGTTCTAACCAATTTAGGCTTTTAGTGCTATACACTGGTGGGTTCTGCAACTTTGTTATATCATTGTTCAAGTTTTGAATTTTGTGATGCCTAAAGGGTTAGCAAGGATGGGAGCTCCATAAAGAAGTGTGGAGACGAGATAAGTTGTGTCAAGTGTAGCTTTAGTTCCATCAGTGAGAAAGTTTTTGGCTCTGTAAAGCATCCCTAGTGTTTGATGAGTATTTCTTATGCAATTTTGTATATGGAGGTCAAATTTAGATTATCTGCTATCTCTCCTAATAATTAGCTATGAGAAATTACTTCAATGGTTGAATTATCGAGAGTGTTTTTTCATGAGAAAGGGGTTTGGGGAAAAAAGTAGTAGGTTGTTTTTTTACGGTTGAGCATGAAATGCGAGTTACAAAGCCATGTTGCAGTTGCTGTTAAAACTTCCTGTGTAATTTCTTTGGAGGTGTGCCATGTTGCTACATGTACAAACAAATATGGAGTTCTGTGTACTGTATTAGGGAGGCCTGGTGTGTGATGTGTAGAGGGTGTTGGTGAGAATGTTAAAGAAGAGGAGACCAAGGATAGTGCCTTGTTGTACAACAGTGGTGACTGGGAGGTATGGAGAGACCGATACCTATTGGATAGGTAGCTTTTGATCCACATAAGGGTGGGCAGAGACATCCCTAATGAGGGCATTCAAAGTAGAAGCTTCTGTGACAAACTGTCTAAGGCTTTAGACAAGTCTAGGAATATGGAGGAAACTAGTTTACCATTATCTCTAGCTTTCTTGACAGTGTCTTTTTAAGTCAGAAGTGCAGCATTACTACTATGGTAAGGATGGAAGCCATGTTTTCTGGGGAATAGGAATTTTTCCTACAAGAGACATTTAAGCAATTGTTTATGAATATACTTTTCAAGTATTTTGGAGAGAGGTTTAAGACTGCAATAGGTCTAAATTTAGCAATGTCTGTTGAATTTCCTCCTTTGTGCAGAGGGATAATTTGTGAATATTTCTAGAGAGAGAGAACATGAGATTTCTGGATTGACTTATTTATAAGGACTGAGACAGGTAGGCAGTGCTATCTGACTGATATTTTAGGGTATTCGCTTGGAAGGTAATCAACTGAAGTACAGCATTGTTTGAGTTTAAGAGTAGTTTTATATATGATATGAACACAGGTTTAAAGGTGAAAGTGGATGCGGTAATATGTGGCTGCTGGACAGGGGTAAATTTAGATGTTGGAGGAACAATGGTTAGAGATGCTATACTATCTATAAAATAATACAGTTGAATTGTACTGCAGTTTCAAGTGATTAATTATTGAAAGTGGGTTTAGGGCTGAATTTATGTCCGGGCAAAATTTCTTTAATGGCTGCCCACACTTTTTCTTAGAGTTGCGTTTACTATTATTCTGAAAGTTATTACAGTATTTTTTTATCTTCATTAATTTACTTTTTAGTACGCCTGTGAAGCATTCTGAACTTTTCAAGATATTTAGTGTAATATTTTTGCCATTCTTTCCTTGCTTTTTCTCTATCCTGCAGTAGCATTCTATTGTTCTTGGACAGCCAAACTGCACTGTTTATTTTTAGTCTCTTCCTTCTAAGAGGTGCTAGGCAAGTCAGGAAAGCTGCACTGAATTCATTTACATCAGCATTTAAGGGGAGGAGTTTTAGAAAGTTCCAGTTAATAGAGGAGAGTAATGAACATTTCTGGGTTAAACTTGGAAAGGTTGTGCATGTTGTTTGATAAACATGCTGTTTAAGAAGCTGTGTGATGTGTTCCGTTGTTTAGATTGGTAGATGAACACAGAGACAAATCAAGACACTGTACTAAAGGCGGTGTATTTACTAGGGTCTGATACTAGGATCCGGTCTACTGGGTAATTTGATGTCTTGCTATAATGTGTGGGGCTCTTAATTAGATGTGTGAAAGCAAATAACCTCTAACTCCCCAAAACCTGGTATGAACTTATGTCCAACCAAATAACTTTCACATCACATAGTGGTAATTATTTTTTTCTTGTGGAAATGCTACGCAGATCTAATGTAGAATATCTTACAGTACAGCTGTATTGTCACCAAAAGGAATATAAAGAACAGTAATACATATTTATTTATAATTGCTTAATTTCAGGAAAGTAATAAGAAGCACTGGTGAAGTGAATTTTGGTATTGGTTTGTTGTAAGAGAAAATGTGGTAGATTTTGGGAAATATTAAAACAATACCACCACCTTTCCTCTCTGTACAGTCATTATGAATGATATTGCAGCTTGAAGGTTGTATTATCATTTAAGTAAATGTCATAATTTACTCTGTACATGTGTGTGTGTGTGTGTATATATATATATATATATATATATATATATATATATATATATACACATACACACACTTTATATATATATATATATATATATATATATATTGTGTTTACCCCAGTCTGAGACTGAAATAGGTCAAATGGGATCAGTATTCTACCATGGTTAATAATTTCAAAGCAAGTATTTAACCCGAGTTGTCAGGAGCTGTGCTGTAGTGCACAGTGGACTGCATCACAGATCCCCCTTCCCAAGATGTGGTGCATCAACGTTATAGTTAATAAGTAAAACAGGTTTAGGAGGGTAAGCAGATAGCATGATGAGTGTTAAGGAGGTTTTGTTTCTGAATTCCGGTCAGTCACTGATACATATACATCTCCACATAGTTCTGCATAACAGTGTCAGGACTACTCATGGTCACCATTTATAGATGGGCATCGACAGTGTGTAGCCACTGCTTTTCTCTGTAAGGTGTATCAGAATGTCACATGATGACACTGTTGAGACACCTGCAACTTTCATAGCTCATTGTCTCTTACTTGTGACCACTTGACTTTGTCACACCCTTTTCTCTACTGTGTTTTGGTCAACAGTCAAACATTCATTCAATGAGGATTCCAGCTTCTTGCAAACTCTTCAGCTGCTCTGCATGATAATCCCTTCCTGTACTCAGTCACATTCACTGATATTCGTCAGGCTTCACTCTCTGGATTATGCATCGCCAAGGCATTTGAGCCTCAGAGAAACTGGAACCATTTTATGTACTGTTGTTGACGGACTTACTTTTGCAGACAATTAGTCTGGGTTGAACTCTGCTGCAGCATACAAGTAGTAGTTTTTACAACAAAAAACTTTGTGATTTCTCGTGGAATGTAAACTTTTCTCACTTTTTATGATTACATATTTCCAGACTTTGGCTGAATGTGATGTGATTATTGTGTGCATTCCTATTAGAAGGTTTTGTCATCATATGATTATATAGCATGACTGATGCTGTAGTGATGAGCTGTGCAAGCTACCCAATCAAGTTAGCTACCACTGTTCAGTGTCACCTAATTTTATTGCGCAGCTCCTGGGCTGAACCTGAAATTGGTCAATATTGATCAGTGCACTACCCTGTAAACAAATATAAATTGAAATAAATAAAAGTATGCAGGCTGTCATTTTTATTGTTAACCTTAGTATGTATGCATAAAATTAACATTACACAACTGACAAAACCTAGTGCAAGATGCACACAGACTACCTCAGTATATGTATTCTCTATCTGTTAAACGTAGCACTTGCTCCTACAGTACTTATTACCTTGATACGGCACTCGTCATAGATAGTACCCCAAAAAGGCAACCCCCCATTTCTCGGTCACCCACGTCCCCCGGAATCTTTTTTAAAGTTTTTTTTGTCTATTCCTTCTAGCATGTCGAAGGATCAGTTGCTAGTGTCCTCTTCTGCTCAGCTGGTGAACCTGGGAATATTGAGGCAATGTTACAATTGCCTCATGTACCTGAACAACCCTCTCCTCCTCCCACAAAACACAAATACATGCGAGAGATGCAACTAAACGGCCAAACTGGAGGCTGAGCTCTCTCAACATAGGACTGGCAAGACCAGTCAGGAGGAGAAGGTTACCACACACATTATAGACCCAGTCTCACATAGTACCATTACAACCTCAAATCATACACACAAACACACAAAGACATACTCGGAGGCTCTGATCAAAAATCTACCAAAACAGCAGAGGCCACCAAAGCAGACACCCAAACAACCACCACCTCAGAACACAACACCTGCAACACATAGACCTCACAGTCAGAGTGTCAAACAGTCACAGCCCTTAAGGCCAAACACAATGCCAGACACACTAGTCATTGGTGACTCCATAGTCAGACACACTGGCGTCCCGCTCACCAGACTGAGTAAGGAGAAGGTCACAGTAAGCTGCCTGTTGGGCGCTAGAATCCGCCACATAACGCAAGCACTCAGGTCTCTCAACAGCAGGTACAAATATGACTCAGTCATTGTCCACGCTGGTGTAAACGACCTGAGACGCACCTCCTTGGACTACATGAAAAGAGACATTGAGGAGCTCTCTGATTATGTAGCCCAGGCAGGTATGACCCTGACCTTGAGCAGTATCCTACCTTCACCAAGAATGATGCCACAATACAGAGATAAGATGATCAGCTTTAACAATTGGCTTAAACACTGGTGTCATTCAAAGGGGATCCAGTGTCTGTCTGCCTGGGATGACATGCTGGACAAGCCACGCTGCTTCAAGGGACGGCTTGCACCTGTCACCCTGGGATTCGGATATTGGCAAAGGCTCTTGCCACCCCATAGTGCCTTTTTAGGCAAGGCTCAAATTCTAAACCTACCACCCTAGAACACAAAAAGGAAAAAAACTAAGGGTAATGCTGCTCAATGCCAGAAGTCTAAATCTCAAAATGCACGCCTCGAGGCCCTTCTCAGTATGGAGAACATCGATGTCTGTGCTGTGACAGAAACCTGGTTCAAGGCTCCTGAGAGCACCCCAGCGCTATCAGGTTTTACCTCATATCATGCGTTCCGCCCCAAAATCCGGACAATACCAAGAAAGGAGGTATCCATATTCATTAAAGACACCCACACCTCAAGACTGGTGGCAACGCACGATGCATCGGAGACCATCCAGGTGCAATTAACCATAGGCAAGACTGCTCTGCAAATTGTAGCATGTTACAGGCCACCCTCACAAACTCAGGAACCTCACATGGCCTTCCTGAAAACACTAGAGGGATAAATGTATCACCAAACACCATCATACTAGGTGACTTCAATTACCCTAATATAGACTGGGAACACTACTCAAGCCCAAACACCCTAGCCCAAAAGTTCCTGGAATTCATAAACTCAAATGCCATGGAACAACTAGTCACCATCCCACAAGAGGAGATAACATACTTGATCTCATCATCACGAACATGGGAGCACAATGTTCAACACCGAGGTGTACCCCTCACTGGTGAGATCAGACCACAAACTAATCTCGCTGGAGGTCCTCATCCCACCCCACCTGAAATAAAAAGACCACAGTAAAGAACTTCTCAAAAGCCGACTTCACACTTCTAAAGACTAGTGTGGTCTCCTTTAAGGCCCCGAGCGGAAAACAGTACTCAAGCCGCTGAATCACTTACAAATGCCTTCTACCAGCACCTGCAGGACTGCATGGATAAGGCAATCCCAAGCAAAACAAAGACTCTTTGTACCAAAGGCAAGCGTCCAGTCTGGTGGACCCCAGCCATAAACAAACTCTACAACAAAAGGAGGAAGCTACTACAAGATAGAGCAAAATCCTTAAAAGGTAAGACACCCTTGATCACTATAAGTAAAAACTAAGAGCTCTCATAAAATCATCCAAAGCAAATTTGAGAGAAAAATAGCTAAAGACTCAAAAGACAATCATAAGGCCTTCTTTAGCTATGTTAGAAACCTGGGAGGAAACTCCCAGATATGCTCAGAGCTAGTTCAAAATGATGTGAAGATTACTGATCCTACAGACATTGCCAACATACTGGCTGACAGGTTCAGTGCAAACTTCTCCCCTCCCCAAAGGAGAGATATCTATACCAAACGATTGCAGCCCCAAACATCTCCAGCGCCCAAGTGAGAACTGCTCTCTCCAAAGCAAAAAACACAGCATCCATGGGACCTGATGGTGTCCCCGGCTGTGTGCTCCATGAACTCAATGAGGAATTAAACCCACAGCTAGGACAGCTGTTTAATCAAAGTCTTACCTCTGGATACGTACCCTGGGAGTGGCGCACTGCAACTGTGGTACCACTTCACAAAGGCGGTGCCTCCACCGACCCTGGAAATTACCGGCCCATTAGCTTGACAAGCCTTATCTGCAAAGCCATGGAGAGGATCATAATGGACCTCATAAATAAAGACATAGGGAATTTGCAGACTTTGGATCCAACCCAGTTTGGCTTTGTCAAAGGCAGATCATGCCTTTTAAACTTGGTTGACTTTTTCGAAACAGTCACCAAAGCCATTGATGAGGGAAAGGCAGTCCATACAGCCTACCTCGATCAGGCTAAGGCCTTCGATACAATACCCCACTCGGGTATCATTGAAAAACTCATCAGCTTAAATGTCAACCCATACATCACAAGATGGGTTGCAAACTGGCTGAGTGACAGAACCCACAGGGTCAGAGTTGCTGGCGCCATGTCAGACTCAAAGCCTGTCACAAGTGGTGTCCCACAGGGCTCAGTCCTGGGCCCACTCTTGTTTGGCATCTACTTTTCGAAGTACAAGCAAACACAGGAGGGTTATGGCTGACAAAGTTTGCAGATGACTGCAAACTGGGCACCATAGTAGAAAACACATCTGATACAGATATCCTTCAGAAGGGTCTCACAGAAGCGGATAACTGGTGCCAGAGCCACGGCCTAAAGTTAAATGCCAAAAATGCATAGTCATACCCTTGGAAAAACAAGGTTACCTAGCTACCAAATAGGTGGCAATCCACTGAGCACAGAAGAAGTTATCAGGGACCTGGGGACCCAGGTTGATAGTAGTCTGTCATTCGACACCCATGTAGCTAAAGTAGTTAGGAAGACCTTCTACATTGCCCACCTTATCATGAAGGGATTCTCATCTAGATCAAGGGAGGTCATAGTCTCCCTTTACTCATCACTCATCAGACCAATGATTGAGTACAATGCCCCATTCGGAATGTATCTGACCCGATACTTGCAGCAGTTGGAGAGGCCACAAAAGTTCCTCACCAAAAGATAAAGGGTCTCAAAAATCTGTCCTATGCTGCCCGACTGAAAGAACTCCAGCTCTATTCAGTCGCTTACCGCTTGCTCAGAGGTGACCTTTGCCTAACATACAAGGCCATGTCAAACCCAGATTTGATGAATATGCTTCACCTCAAAAAATCTAGATCCATCAGAGCCACAAGGCGGAGACTTAAAGCTTGACACGGCTATTAATAGGGCGTGCTGGAGGGATAGATTCATCACCCAAAGACTCCCTATGCTGTGGAACAAAATCCCGGTACATGTGAGGCAGAGCACCTCACTGGCCTTGTTCAAGAGAAATCTTGACCAATGGATGGGAGATCACAGATATACCCCAGGGATTACCTCAGTGTCACTGCTCGACAGAGGCACAGCAAAATAATGGGTATAGTTCCCCATACTAAAGGGGTGGCGTAAGCCACAAAACGATGGGCTAGGCTTGTAAATGCCCTCGGGCAGATAGCCTAGTATGAACCTATGAACCTATGAACCTATAAGCATAATGGTGTATATATGTTAATTACATACACATGTATATTGCAGATACCTATAAAATGCAAACAGTTACAGACATATCTGTACACGGAGATACTGAGACAAGCTATGTGTATTAAAAACATGCATATACATATTTATCCTACAGTGGACTCGGTGTGCAGACTTTTGTCTATTTAATTAAACAAGCCCACTAAACAAAATGTCTGCTTTCATGGACAACCTGGGAACACTATCTGGTTAAGTGAGTTGCTTATGGTCACGCAGTACGGAAGTAGAGGAAGATGGAATCAAATCTAAATAGAACACTGACACAACAAGGCAGCTAGATTTACAGCAAATACAAATCACAGAACATATCACTATTCTGCACTAAAAAACTCTAAAGTGGCTAGAATTATCCCACCAACTAAATTATGCATGACTTCTCTTAACATGCACAAGAATATTTAATTCCATTGCCTACCCAGTTAGAAGTACAAATCTCCACCACTACCTGCCAAGTTGTCTTCTTCAAGCTTCTAACACAAATCTGCATGACATCTATAAGCCTTACAAAAATTGTGGTCAAAATCTGTATTCACACTGTGTAGCTAAAGTCTAAAATATGATCCCTGCACCACAAGGGCAAAACATAACAATAATTTATTTAAGCTACAACTGAAAAATTCCTCTGCCATCCCTGGCTTTGCACTTGCTGCTCTCCTGGCTAGAATTTTAGCTATTTCCTCTATAATAACTATATACAACACATCACTCCTGTTCCTTATTTCCCTTACTCTTAATGTTGCTTTTACTCATTACTTCTCCCGTGTCCCACATCTACTCACTTATTACTTCTAACAAATACTTTTTTCACTTTTCCATCCCTCTCTCTCCTCCTCCGTTACATACTGTTTGAATGTTTCCACTCTGACATTAGCTTTATGAGTGAGTAAATAAACTCTCTCACTTATAAAATGTCAACACATGCTACATATTGTATTTATCTTGTTTTAAGGATGGTATATACGTACTACTATACATGTCATATGCAAACTAAAACAATGAGTAAAAAGATCACACAGAAAAAACAACTGGTTAAAAAACGCAAAGAAAAATCTGGCAAAGCTAGACTTTCCACTGTGTGATTCCTTAAACCTCTTGCATTAGAGGCGACATGGGATATATGCAAATTACCCTTTAAGGACATCAGGTGTTTCAGCTAAATGGCAATTCTGAATGCCCATAACTTTTTCTTTTCAGTCTATTTATGGACAGATTCAGGCCAATAAACCGAACTCCACTAGCTGTGTATTTGCATATATCCCATGTCGCCTCTAATGCAAAAGGTTTAAGGAATCACACAGTGGAAAGTCTAGCTTTGCTAGATTTTTCTTTTGTTTTTTTATACATGTCATACATGTATTAAGATTTGTATTAATCTATGTATTTACAGTATATTGTAGTATGATGTCAATTTTCACCTGTGTAAATGTATTTTCTGTTTTATTTGTTGAGCTTTTCTCAATGGATCCCCGCTGAAAAATGGATAAAAATACACAGACTTTCCTGGTAAACAAATCTCATTCATTCAGTCATGGTCTCTGACAAGGGATCCCATGAATTTTTGTCACTCCGTTCTCCACTCCATTTTGTGAACAATCATATTCATTTACTGAGGAGTCTCAATGTCTGCAGGATCAATTCACCTGCACAGTCTAACACCTGCACAGTGTAACACCTGCTTTTGTTCTACTCCCCTTCCTAAAAAAAGTACAGTTTTGTACCTACCATAAATGTAGATGTTCGAGTGCTAATACAGCTGCAGTCATAACAGATGGGTTTCTCCTGCCGTCAGGCGGATCCTCGGTCGGCCGAATTCCGAAGTCTAGGTCCAGCGTCGGTTGTCGTCGCTTCTTCCCTGATGTCAGTGCGACAGGGGTATAAAACAACCAGCCAACGCCATTTTCTTCAGTTTTTCTTGCCCCAGATGTCAGGTGCCCCCAGAAGGAAGGCAATACATAAATTTATGTAATAATGCAATGCAATACAATCAAAAAACAGTAGTTGCAAGCAAATACACCATAAATTAATACCCCAATCAGGTTGTATGAGGAGGTGTTAGGCAACAGGCCTGTCCCAAGAGGGGAAGGAGGGAGGGAAACCTGGACTGCAGCTGTATTAGCACTCTAACATCTACATTTATGGTAGGTGCAAAACTGTACTATGTTCAACGTGCATACAGCTGCAGTCATAACAGATGGGTAGAATCCCAAAGCTAAAAAAAGGGGTGGTAGGCACTAGATGTAACTAGGAGGAGCCAGGATGCCCTGCAAGACTGCAGTGGCAAAGCCTGCTCTAGTTTTGGAGTATAATGGTAGGTGATGGTGCTTGGAGAAGGTATGCACAGAACTCCAAGTGGCTGCTTCCAAAATATCTTTGGTAGGAACCCCTCTGAGAAAAGCTGCAGAGGTAGCTGTGGCCCTTGTGGAGTGAGATCTGATGCCTGCAGATACAGTTTTACCATGAAAAGAGTAACAAAAGCGTATGCAGTGGGCTATCCATTTTGAGATTGTCTGTTTGGAAATTGGCTTCCCTTGAGCTCCTGTAGCATAGGACACAAAGAGTTGCTCTGATTTTCTGAAAGGCTTTGTTCTGTCCAAATAATAATGCAGCTGTCTGTGGATGTCCAAGGAATGTAGTAGTCTCTCCCCTTTGTTTTGAGGATTAGGGTAAAAGGTAGGTAAGTGGATAGCCTGATTCAAAGCTACCCTGGATACCACCTTTAGCATAAAGGACGGATTGGTTCGTAAGGAAACTCTGTCCTGATGGAAAATGATGAAAGGCTGCACAGCCATGTGGGCTTGTAGTTCCGATACCCTGCGAGCTGAGGTGATAGCCAGAAGGAAGGCTGTTTTCCAAGACAAATACTGCAATTCTGTTGAGGCAGCTGGCTCAAAAGGAGGCAAGGTCAGTTTTTCTCGAATGAGATTGAGGTCCCAAGCAGGTACTGGTTTGTTTCCTTGGGGGTTTTATATTCTTAGCCCCTCTGAGGAACTGTCTTAAGAGGGGGTGAGAGAATAAAGGAGGATCAGTGTTGTATTCTGCAGAAATGGCTGAGGCATGGATTTTGATGGAGGAGAATGAAAGTCCACTGCTTAGCATCTCAGCTAGATACTGTAATATTTGAGGTAAATTCAGTATTCCAGGATTCTGGCCCTTTTTCTCATTCCAGGCACAAAACCGTTTCCATTTTGCGGAGTAAGCTTTTCTAGTAGAAGGCCTTCTGGCCTCCAAAATGACATCCTGCACCTCCTTGGAGAGTAGGGTCTGTTGTGAAGTTAAGGAATCTTCCATGCGGCCAGATTGAGTGTTTTCAGCTGACTGTGAAGAGTGTTGAAGCTGTGCTGAGTCAGAAGAGGTGGCATTAGAGGTAGGGTCCATGGTGGGGAATGCATCAGGCTCCTCAGGAGTGGGTACCAGTGTTGTCTTGGCCAGTCTGGAGCAATGAGAATCATCTTTGGTCTGTCTGCTCTGGTTTTTAATAGAACTTTGGGCAGCAGAGGAAGAGGTGGAAAGGCATAAACTGTCATTGTTGTCCAACTGAAAGAGTGTGTCCACTCTCCAGGCCTGTGGATGAAAAGTCCTTGAGCAGAATTTTGCCAATTGTTGATTTTTGTGGGAGGCAAAGAGATCTATGTCTGGCCTGCCCCATGCTTGAATTATCTCTGTAAAAACTTGAGGATGCAACTTCCATTCGTGTGGATGTCATATTTCTGCTTAGGTTGTCTGCCAGCGTGTTTTCTTTGCCTGGCAAGTACTGTGCTTGAAGTTCGATTTGTAATTCCAGAGCCATGTTCCAAAGAGACATGGCCAGCCTGCATAGGGGGTATGAATGGGTTCCTCCCTGTTTATGTACCACATTACTGTGGTGTTGTCTGTCCTTATCAATAGTTGACCTCGATGCAGAAAGTCTTTGAAAGCTATAATAGCATTTATTACTGCTAGCATTTCCTTTTGATTGATGTGTAGGTGCTTTTCTTTTTGGGACCATTTGCCCTGAAAGCACCGATCTGTCATGTGCGCCCCCCAGGCGTAGTCCGAGGCGTCTGTTGTGATGACTTGATTTGCTTGAGGCTTGCAGAATGGGAGACCTGTGTTTCTTTGGCATGCTTGAGCCCACCACAGAAATTCCTTTTGAAGACATGGAATCAGTGGTATTATTGTGTCCAAACTGTGGCTGTGTTGAGACCATAGGTTTTTCAGGTACCATTGAAGTTTCCTCATATGCAGCTTTGCACACGGGATTAGTAGGATGCAAGATGCCATGAATCCCAGAGCCTGCAGGATTTTCCTTGCAGTCAGCCTGGTGAAATATGCTAGGTTTCTGAAGTATTGAGTTAGTTGCCCCTGTTTCTCTGGCGTGAAGTAGGCCATCTGGGTGTTTGTGTCCAAGTTGGCACACAGGTAAATTATTGTTTCAGAGGGTATTAGCCTTGATTTCTTTTTGTTGACTGTGTACCCCAGAGAATTCAACAACATTATTACAAAAGCCAGATGTTTCAGAAGTATGTGCTTGCTGTCCGCTTGGATCAGGCAGTCGTCCAAATATGGGTATATTTGTATCCCTTGAAGTCCGCAGTAGGCAATTACTGATGCCAGGCATTTCGTGAATACTCTGGGCGCAGTAGATAAGCCAAAGGGCAATGCAGGAGAATTGATAATGGGTTGAACCTGCAAGAAATCTGAGGTATCTTCTGCAATGTTGTCTGATTGGGAAATGCAGGTATGTCTCCTTGAGGTCCAATGTTACCAGACAAGACTCCTTGCCCAGCATGGGAAGAAGCTGCTGTAATGTGAGCATCTTGAATTTTGGCACAAGTAAAAATGTGTTTAGGATGGATAGGTCCAAAATAGGTCTCCAATCGTTTCCCTTCCTTGGTACCAGGAATAGTCTGGAGTAAAAACCTTGCCCTTGTTCTTGTGTAGGTACCTCTTGAATAGTTTTCATGTCCATGAGATCTGAAATTTGTTTTTGTGACTCTGCCCTTTGATCGTGTGGCAGGTTTGGCATGCCTCTCATTTTTGGCAGGGTGTGAAAATGGAATCTGTAGCCTCTGTTTATAATGTCCAGGATCCATTTGTCTTTTGTGACAATATGCCAATTTTTCAAAAATAATGCCAGTTTTCCGCCTAAAGGTGCTGCCATTTGAGCCTTGCTTGGCATGCAAAGGGGAAAGTCATTGGGTCTGCTTTCTGAATGGCTGTGAACTATCCTCACCACCTCTGTGTAGGAGCTTGCCATTGTCTGCCTCTAAACGATCCTTGAGATTTCCCTCTGCCCCTCGGGCGCCTGTATCTACCTCTTTGGGGTCTGTCCGTGGCTGGAAAGGACCAATTTTTGGAAGGCCAATTTCTACTGAAATGTGGAGGTTGTACCTGTAGGAAATCTTTCACTGTTTGCATTGATTTAGCCTTTTCCTCCATTTTCTTTAATACCTCCTCAGCTTTAACACCAAATAATACATCTTTTTGCAGAGGGTCATCTAGTAATTTAGCTTTGACATGATCTGGTAAGGTTTGCTCTTTGAGCCAGGCATGTCTACGTACGACTGATCCTGTAACAGCAGCTCTACATGAGGCCTCTAAAGCATCAAAACCACATTGCAAGGTATGTTTACCCACTTGTTCTGCACTATGCATCAAATCCTGCAACTCATTCAAGTCTGGTTGTTCAGGTTGTGACATTTTGCTTCTCAATTGTGATAACAGAAACTGTTGGTACTTTAACATATGGAACTGGCAGTTTAATGCCCTCATGGTTAAGGTGGCCGAGGTGTATACCTTTTCCCCCCACCTTTCTAAAGCTCTGGAATCTCTTTCTGAAGGTAATGGATTTTTAGCAGTGGAGGCCTTAATTCCCTTGGGGCCCTGTGAGATAGTTTCTGGGTCAGCCGCATGGCTTTTGTATAGGAATTGGTGTGAGTCAGGAACCTGCAATACCAGTCAGGCTTGACTGGGGCTGGAGGTAGAGAGTCTGGGTTAAGGCAGGCCTCCGAATACACATCATCTAGAATGTCTAAGACAGGAGGTATAGCCAGAGGCCTGTGCTGAGGGAGCAAGAGAAAATCCCTAAGCCTTTTCTTGGAGTCTGAGTACTCTTGGCCTTCCCAGTGGAAGTGTTCCCTCAAGGTATGCAAGGTTTCCCCAAAAGAGTAATCCTCAGGGGGGGGGGACACAGAGGGAATGGACTCCTTTGCATCAGAATCCGCAAAAGGGGAGTATGAATGTTCCTGGTCATCAGAATACTCTGAAATAATAGAGGCCTGGTCCGAGGAGGGGGATTCTTCCTCCACTCTGGGCCTTTTGTCCGGGGGGGGGGGGTTGAGAACCCCTGATAAGAGTAATCAAATCCTCAGCCATTTTGAGCATCTGCTTTTTAGGCATGGGGCCTTGAGAAGGGCCCTGTGGAGCTTGTCTCTTAGTATGCATGGCTGCTTTAGACTTAGTGAAAGCCTTGATGGAAAAAGAAGAGGAAGGCCTGAAGACACCTTGAGAGGTAGCAGACCTGTCTAAACTCTGAGTTTCACCGCCAAGAGTGGCTTCGGTATCGGTAGTCGGGGTGTGGGCCTAAGAGCCTGCGACCTCGGGTACAGTAGACACCGCCAATGAAGTGTGGTCGGTAGGCAGGGGCTGCGTAGGCACCTCACTGAGAACCGGACCACCTGTAGTCGGCTTTGGCGTGGAGTCGGTAGAAGCTGCGGACCTCGTATGTCGGTCCTTATCTTTGCGTCTTTTACTCAAAACTGGAGTCTGAGTATCCGACGACATAATGTAATTAAATTTTTTGCCAAAATAGTGTTGGGCGAACTCCACCCGATGCTTAATGGTGCGTCTGTTGAATGTAGCACAAAAACGACAGGCCGAGACGTCGTGGTCTGGGCCTAAGCAAGGAATGCAGAGAGAATGAAAATCCTTATGCGGTATTTGCTTCCCACATGAAATGCAATTATTAACTTTGTCTGACTACGGTCTGAGGCAAGAAAAGTTTCCCCATCGGGGTACTTAGCTTTCAAGAAGACTATGGTTGCAAAATATTCGTAATCTCAGGAGCTGGCCGACCTGCACTTGCTAACTGCTTCTGCTTTGGGCACCGCGCGGCAAGAAAGACTAAAGAAAATGGCATCGGCTGGTTCTTTTATACCCCTGTCGCACTGACGTCAGGGAAGAAGCGACGACAACCGACGCCGGACCTAGACTTTGGAATTCGGCTGACCGAGGACCCGCCTGACGGCAGGAGAACCCATCTATTATGACTGCAGCTGTATGCACGATGAACATGATCAGTGTTATTGTTATTCATCAGGCTTCAGAACTTATGAATATGTAATTAGTTTGACATCATCTGAATACTAACATCTGCATACTTAATGAGCATTCATGAACTTTGGAGAAATTGCTTTAATGACTGCCTTTATGTACTGCTGTTGCCATAACAATGAATAGAACATGCTGGTGGGATAGATTCCCTTCGCAGAGACTTCCCTTACTATGGAACAGGGTCCCGATCTACATAAGACAGAGCCCCTCACTATCACTCTTCAAGAGGAACCTTGATGAGTGGATGGGTAACAAAGTTCACACCGGGGATCACACCAACAGCACTACTAGATAGGGGCCAAGGGTACTAGCTGCTAGTACAAGGGTCTAGGGAACTACTAAAGGGGCGGTGAATACCGCACAACGTGGCTGGACTAATATATGCCTTTGTGCAGATAGCCCAGTACCAACCTATGAACCTATAAAGTATTTTTGAAGATTAGGTGTCTGGCGTGCACTGGTTAAAACAAAAACCTTTGTCCTTTTTTGTCATTGAATGCATTTTTTTCCAGCCATACTTCTTCCCTTGAGTACACATCAGTGTACATTCTTATTAGGTTCTGTCAACCAATTATTTAGGATGCTTGTTGTAGTAATAATCCTGAACAAACAGCCAACTATCGGTCTTAAAACAAAATGCATATCATATGAGAAATATAACATATTGGCATTCATGCTATGCACAGTTTTCTGCTTTTGGTTTGTCACTGATTTGAGTACATGGCGTATGCATGTCAGGCTATTGTTTTGTGGATGAATGCTGTAATTGAGAATGTGCTTTATTTTGAACTTATCTGCATTATTTATATCACTGCTTGATAATGTCGTGCTAGTATGCATTAAGAAGCACAAGTTATATAAATATGATCATTCTTTGAATGTCATATCTTTTGCATTTTGATGGTATTGGATTGAAGTAGCACATGTGGTAGGGAATTACATTGTATGTCACAGAATGTAAATTTGTATATGTGGTCATGCATGCAATGTGTGGAAGTTGCATACAGAGTGTGTGTGTGTGTGTTGGTACTGTTGAAACTGTGACAGATGTCATTTTGTGCACATGAAACGTGTGTGGGTGCATATAAGTGTGATATGTTTGTTGTCATTGCTATTTGGCATGGTTATCAGTGCATTAGGCTGCTGCACTGGCCTGAATTCAGTGCTTGCTTTGGCAGGTGGGCATCGGATTAATGGCTGTAAAGAGATGCATACATACAGATGCAGTGTGTGTCTGTCTGTATGTATGTATGTATGTATATATATATATATATATATATATATATATATATATATATATATATGTGTGTGTGTGTGTGTGTGAATTGCAGTTGTTGCAGCAGTACACTGTGAAACACAGCTACAAGAACATGTACCTGATACGCCTATGTGTTTGCCAGCTAATGTCAAGCAGTGCACATTACTGCTGCAGATGTGTGTTGTGATGACCAGACATTAGCATGTGTTGTTTCATGTTAGCCATTGCAGCAGTTTACTTATTTACATGCTTAATTTTTTTTAGGTGGCCAGAGCTCCATGGTTCACACAGACTCTGTATGAAAAGATCAGTGTGTGTATGTTTTTTTGTTTGCTGCTTGTAGTAGACATTTGCAGAGTGGCAATGGTGGATGATGTACAAGAAATAACTAAACAATGATGAGAGGCGAGGGATAATGTGGGCTGTAGAATAAGTAGTAAAACAGTTCACAGAATTAGCATAAGCTACACTGAAATTGTTGATTTGTCAACTGCAAAATGCATCCAAACGAATGTGGTGTATAACATGCTGGCTCAGATAGTTGTTTTTCACTTCAAGAAGCTGTCAAAAATTTGGATACAGTGAATTTAACGGATGGTTGTAGCAGTGTACATTTTAAAGCACTAGAAAAAGTGTGCACGCTGTTAAGGACAATGACAGTTGGCTTTGCATTATGTTTAATGAGAAATTTAATGAGTAACACCCAAAATTACATAACATAAATATCTGGGAATACATGCATAATAAAGCAAGGGTTAGAAAAAGTAGGTGACATCACACACACCTGACAGACATGTTAATAGGTACTAGACTTTACAAGCCTAGCCCATAAGATTACCCTGGCATCGTGCCACCCGACCTTAGTTCCCCTCTGTCGAGTACAGCCACTGAAGTGATACCTGGGGTGAACTTTCTATTTCCCATCCACTCATCAAGATTTCTCTGTGACATGTATATAGGTTCAGAGGTGTGTACTAGGCTAATGACCTTGGAGCCATTACAAGTCTACCCCTTAGGATTACCCTGGCATCGTGCCACCTGACCTCAATTCCCAGTGCCTCTGTTGAGTAGAGCCACTTTTTGAACTTATTTTTTCTTTTACTTCTTCTATCCATTCAACATTTTTATTGTGATCTGTCAATCATCTCTCACCATTAGCCATTCAGCCCATTCAGCAGGGCAAGGGGTGGCCAGAAGGAGCCATCATTCAGAGAACCATTTGGGTATTTAGAGGTTTTGTCTTCAGTTTCTCCTATCACACATACACAGTAAAGTGTAGGGAAGCAGCATGCAATGGGATGAAAGTTGAGGCCATCACTTCACTTCAGCAAGGGGAGTTTCCTCCAGGCTTCCCTGTCACACCATCTGAGGGCATGAGCATTGAGCTTCCAAGTCTCCACCTGGAAGTTAGCACCATCTAGTGTACCCAAAATGATTCCAATCTCTCCCTCCTAGGACAGGCGTTCAGCCCATGCCCCCTCAGACCTCCCAATGGCTGGGAGTGCCAGTTAAACACAAGTCATTTGGGACACAGGAATCTGTCCCATGTGTTAGGCTGTCGGGCTATAAATAAGTAAAAGGTTTTGGATGTTAAAACAATACCCTGCATTTAGCCATCCAATTTAATCCCACCAGCTAATTCTATGCAACCTATTGTTCCATTTCCCCACTGTGTTCCACTCCTGTCAATCTAGCATACCCTACCCTACCGCCTTTTGCTTCCCGTCCACCTTGTAAAACATCTCCATCCTTAGGCAAACTATTAACACAAAATATGTATAATTATAATATACATATCTGTCCTTCAACAGACAGTCGGCGCTTAATGAATAAAATAACTCTCCCAGTTTGTATTACCCTACCAAAAACTTGTAGTTCCCCTTTTTGCAACTACGTTCAGAGAATGACTTAATCAAAGCTTCCATAAGACAATCCAAAGTTCCACAAGAGGCCAAAAGCCTGCAAGCAATCAAAAGCCACAAATTTAACAAAGAATACCTTGAAAGTGTGAGACCAAAAGCTACATAGCCAAAACAAGAAAATGAAAAAAAAAACCTCTATATATCTATCTAAAGTAAGATCAATACAAGTGTGAACAGTACACCCTCACAAAGACAATCAACTCAACTCTGAAAATATCTCCCACAATGCAGTCACTTAAGTAGCTTTTCCAATGACATTCAGTAGAAACCTGTTATACTGAAATTGCTGGCATAAAAAGGGGGTAAGAAGAAAGTACAGTTGTGCACACTTACCATAAATGTAGATGTGTATTCACTGTTGCAGTCATTACATTTGGGTTATCCTGCTGGCAGGTTGCCCTCAGCCAGCCTGAATTCCAAAGTCTTGGGTCCTGCATCGGCTGCTGTCGCCCCTTCCCTACGTCAGGTCACCAGGAGTATAAAAGAAGCAGCCGACGCCATTTTCTTCAGTTTTTCTTGCCCCATATATATATATATATATATATATATATATATATATATATATATATATATATATATATATATATATAAAATCAATAAATGCAGCAATATAAATTTTACCTTAGTCTATAAGCAAATACACCACATAGGTTGTATAAATCAGAGAAGGAAAGATAAGATCTATAGAAAAAAGGGGGGTGGCGGGTGGGTAACCTGGACTGCAACAGTGAATACACTCGAACATCTACATTTATGGTAAGTGTACACAACTGTACTATGTTCTTCATGTTTCACTGTTGCAGTCATTACATTTGGGTAGAGTCCCAAAGCTATGGTTGGGAGGCTGGAGCTAGACATCAGTAGGAGCAGCTATGAGGCCCTGCAGAACTGCAGTGGCAAAGCCTGCCCTGGATTTTGAGTAGAGTGGCAAATGATAATGCTTTGTAAAGGTGTGCATTGAACTCCAAATACCTGCCTCTAAAATGTCCCTGGTTGGTACTCCCGAGAAAGGCTGAAGTGGCTGCAGCTTTGGTGGAATGTGGCCTAATGTCCTTAGGCACTGGTTTGCCATGGTGTAAGTAGCAGTAACAAATGCAGTGGCCTAACCACTTGGAAATAGTCTGCTTTGAGATGGCCTTTCCTTGCGATCCTGCAGCATATGCCACTAGTAATTTCTCTGTCTTCCTGAAAACTTTGGTTCTGTCCAAGTAGAATCTAAGCCGTTTGTGTACGTCCAAAGAATGCAGAATTCTCTCCCCCTTGTTCTGTGGTTTTGGGTAAAAAGTTGGCAGATGAATAGTTTGGTTTAGAGCCACACTGGACACCACTTTAGGCATAAATGTTGGATTTGTCCTCAGGGAGACCCTGTCTGGATAAAAATGATAAAGGGTTCCACAGCCATGAATGCCTGTAGCTCTGAAACTCGTCCTGCTGAAGTAAGTGCTAGGAGCAGAGCTGTTTTCCAAGATAAAAACTTTATATCAGCAGTAGCAGCTAGCTCAAAAGGAGGCAGGGTGAGCTTTTCCAACACATAGTTGAGGTCCCATGCAGGTATTGGTAATCTCCTTGGAGGCCTTAAATTTTTGGCCCCTCTGAAGTACTGCTTTAATAAAGGACAAGGAAAAAGTGGTGGCTCTGCATTGTAATGAGCTGAAATGGCAGAGGCATGAATTTTAATAGATGAAAAAGATAGGCCTCTGTCCAGCATCTCTGTTAAGTATTGCAAAATCTGAGGAATATTTGGCACAGCTGTATCAGTTCCTTGTGCATTGTTCCAAGCACAGAATCTCTTCCATTTTCCAGCATAAGATTTTCTAGGACTAGACCTTCTGGCTTCCAAAATGACATCCACCACAGCTTTACCGACAGGTGTGTTTTGTATGACTACATTATCCGCCATGCTGCCAGGTTTAAAGTCCTGAGTTGGCTGTGCAGGATCTGTTTGTTTTGCTGGGACAGTAGGTGAGGTATTTGAGGTAAGGTCCAAGCTGGGCATTGAGACAAATTCCTTAAGATTGTATACCAATACTGGTGGGGCCAGTCTGGGGCAATCAGTATCATTTTTGGCTTCTCCTGTCTGACCTTTAGGAGTACCGTGGGGAGGAGAGGCAGAGGGGGAAAGGCATATACTGACAGGATTTTCCAGCTGAACGATAGGGCATCCACTTTCCATGCTTGTCTGTGATAAATCCTTGTGCAGAATCTTTTTAGTTGGTAGTTGTGAGGGGAGGCAAATAGATCCATGTCCTGGCATCCCCATATCCTTGTTATCAAGCTGAAGACTTATGGATCCAGCTGCCACTCGTGGGGATCCATGAGGTTTCTGCTTAGTTCGTCTGCCAGAGTATTTTTCCTTCCTGGCAGGAATTGTGCCTGCAGATGTACTTGGTAAGTCAATGCTGTGTCCCACAAAGTCATGGCTAGTCTGCAAAGGGGATAAGAATGTGTGCCCCCCTGCTTGTTTATATACCACATGACCGTGGTGTTGTCTGTCTTTATCAGTAGTTGTCATGGATGACGTAAGTCCTTGAAGGCTGTCAGAGCATTTTGAACAGCTAGCATCTCTTTTTGATTGATATGTAGATGCATTTGGTTTGAGGTCCATGTGCCCTGAATGCATATTCCTGCCATGTGGGCCTCCCCAGGCATAATCTGATGCATCCATTGTTAGTGTCTGCCTGGCTGGGGGTAATGTGAATGGCTGTCCCTTGTTTTGGTGACAAGCCTTTGCCCACCATCGAAACTCCTGTTGCAGGCAGGGAATGAGAGTAATTATAGCTTCCAGGCTGTAGCAATGTTGAGTCCAAACACTTTTTAGGTACCATTGAAGTTTCCTCATATGCAGTCTTGCATATGGCATTAGTACGATGCAGAATGCCATGAAGCCCAACGCCTGCAGAATTTGTCTTGCAGGTAACTGGGACTTTGTTGCCACCATTTTGAAATAGGTAGTCAGTTGCCTTTGTCTGGCCTGAGATAAGCCATCTGGGCAGTTGTATTTAAGCTTGCACCCAGGAATATTATCTCTTAAGAGGGTACTAGTTTTGATTTCTTTTCGTTGACTGTGTACCCTAGGCATGTTAGAAGTCTTTTCACAAATGCCAGATGCTGTAGAAGAATATCCTTGTTCTCTGCTTGAATTAGACAGTCCAAGTAAGGATATATTTGTATTCCTCTTTGTCTGCAGAATGCAATTACTGGTTCCAGGCACTTTGCAAAGACCCTGGGCGCAGTAGATAAGCCAAAGGGCAGTGCAGAGAATTGGTAATGCATTGAGCCAGCCTTGAATCTGAGGTATCTTGCATATTTGTCTGATTGGGACATGCAGGTATGCCTCTTTTAGGTCCAAAGTCACAAGCCAAGCGTTCTTGCCCAGCATGGGCAGAAGCTGCTGCAAAGTCAACATCTTGAATTTTGGTATATCCAGGAATGTGCTCAGAATAGATAGGTCCAGTATAGGCCTCCAGGCCCTGTCCTTTCTGGGTACTAAGAACAGTCGAGTAAAATCCTTGTCCCTGCTCTTGCTCTGGTACTTGTTGAATGGCCCCCATGTCCAAGAGGGACGAGACTTGTTTTTGTGCCTCTGCCCACTGATTTTTTGGCAGACCTGGCCAGCCGTTTGTCTTTGGCAGGGTATGGAAATGGAACTTGTTGCCTTGTGACACGATATTTAGAACCCACTTGTCCTGGGTTATAATGTGCCAATTTTAAGAAAAAAGTGCTAATTTTCCCCCTAAGGGTGCTGCCAGTCGATAAGTGCTTGGTGCAGGCAGGAGGAAGTCACTGGGACTGTTTCCTGTATGGTTGCGATTTGTCTTCTCCAACTTTGGAGGTAGAAGCACCCCATTGCTTTGACCTGTATGAACTTTGCGCCTGGGATCTGTCTCTAGGGCGTCTGGGTCCGCCCCTTTGAGGTCTGTCTGACACAGGAAAGGACCAATTCTTTGTTGGCCAGTGTCTACTAAACCTAGGTGGCTGTACTTGTAAAAAATCTTTGACAGTTTGCATAGATATAGCTTTGTCCTCCATTTTCTTTAACACCTCTTCTGCCTTAACACCAAACAAAGTATCATGCTGTAAAGGTGCATCTAATAATTTAACTTTGACATGATCAGGCAGATTTTGTTCTTTTAACCAAGCATGCCTCATAATTACTGAGCCCGTAACTGCGACCCTGCAGGAGGTCTCCAAAGAATCAAAACCACATTGCAAAGTATGCTTTCCAACTTGTTCAGCTGCATGCAATAAATCTTGCATTTCCTTGTTTTCTGCACATTCAAAGTTTAACAACATTTTCTGTTTAAGCAATGCCATGACATGTTGCTGATATCTGAGCATATGAAACTGACAGTTTAAGGCCCTTATAAGTCAAGGTAGGAGATGCGTAAACCTTTTTTCCCCATCTATCCAGTGCCCTAGAATCTCTGTCAGAGGGGGTAGGGTTTTTTGCAGCGGAAGCCTTCACTCCTTTGGGACCCTGAGAAAGTTTCTGGGTCTGCAGCAGGGTTTTTAAAAAGGAATTTATGAGAGTCAGGAACCTTGTAATATGTCAGGCTTAACAGGAGCTGGAGGTAAGGAGTCAGGGGTAAGACTAGACTCCGAAAACACATCATCTACAATGTCTAACAGGTAGAATGGCTAGTGGCCTGTGTTGAGGTAGTAAAAGGAAATCCCTGAGCCTCTTTTTAGATTCTGAAAAATCTTGGCTCTCCCAGCGGAAATGCTCCCTCATGGTATGCAAGGTTTCTCCAAAAGAATAGTCCTCTGGAAGAGAAGCTGAAGGTATATATTGTTCAGCATCAGAATCCTGATTTTGGGGGGGGGGAATATTTCTGATCAGAGGAGGAATCAGAAAAAATGGAAACCTGATCTGAAGATTCATAGTCAATCTCTTGCCTAGGCCTCTTATCAGGAGGGGGATGGGAACCCCTGATCAAGGTAATCAAGTCTTCGGCCATTTTGAGCATCTGTTTTTTGGGCATAGAGGCCTGACCACGTGGGTCTTGAGTTTGTTTCTTTGCTTTAGAAGGTACTTTAGTCTTTGCCTTTTAAGCTGAAATCGGTTTAATATAAAGATGTTTAGGTCTGAAGAATCCCTCAGAAGCCGGTGCCTGCTCAGCGGCTTCGGACCCATCTGAAGGAATAGTATCCGAGGCTCCAATACCATGAGTTTCCAGCGGCATGGTCGACTCCACGTGGGAGTCGGTAGCGGACTGCGACTCTAAAGTAGCGGGCATCAGGGGCTGCGAAAGCGCCTCACTGAGAACCGGCGAATGGCTTAGGAGAAGCTTCGTCATCAGTTTTGGGCCACAGTTGTCTATCGCTCTCCTTTTCTTTGCGTTTTTTGTGAACTCCGGTAGTCAGATGGCTATCCGACATTTCTGGATAATTAAACCAGTGTCCAAAACAGTTTAAAGCAAAATCATACCGACGCTTAATAGTGCGTTGGTTAAATCTAGCACAAAACCGACAACTAGAAACGTTGTGATCAGGGCTTAGACAAGGAATAAGAATGAAAATCCTTATAAAGGTATTTGCTTTCCACAAGAAATACAATTTACTTTTTCTGACATCGGTCTGGAGCAAGACAAAAGTTTCCCCAATGGGGTGTTTAGCTTTATTGAAGACTTCGGATCTGAAACTCGAACACGAAAATCTCAGCAGTCGGCCGACCGGCACTTGCGAACTGCTTCTGCTTCGGGCACCGCGTGGCAAGAAAGACTGAAGAAAATGGCATCGGCCACTTCTTTTATACCCCTGGCGACCTGACGTCAGGGAAGGGGCGACAGCAGCCAATGCAGGACCCAAGACTTTGGAATTCAGGCCGGCTGAGGGCAACCTGCCAGCAGGATAACCCAAATGTAATGACTGCAACAGTGAAATACGAAGAACATCACTGTTACACGATCAGTCTGGGCAAATGATGATGAAAATAAGAAGTTATGTACTCACCATAATGTTCCATCTGAGTAGATAAACTTCATTTGTCAGCAACCTTTGGGTATCGGATCCGACCTCGGATCAGAGTCGGCAGTTTTCAACAGCTTTAGATCCGAGCTCCAAGCTCCTCCCCCTACCCATAATCCCCTGCCAACCCTGACTGACCTCAGATCAAATTTGCCCAACAGCAGAAAACTGCTAGCAATGACTAATCCCAAGATAAATGGGTAAAACCCATGGACCTGAGTATGAGAACATTTGCAAGTGAGGTTGCAGGAGGGAGGGACGGTTGCTGACAAATGAAGTTTACCTACTCAGATGGAACGTTATGGTGAGTACATATCTTCTTAATCTGAAGTAGTTAACTTCATTTGTGCAGCAACCTTTGGGACAGAGTCCCCAGCTACCTGAACCTTGGGCAGCCTTTATGGAAGGATGTTCCGGAGCACTGCAGAGCCAAAGGATGCTCTCCCTCTGGAGAGAATGTCCAATTTGTAGTGATTGATAAAAGTATGAGATGAAGCCCAAGTGGCTGCCGAGCAAATATCATCCAAAGAAACTCTAGCTCTGAAAGCAGAGGTAGACATAGATCGAGTAGA
Source organism: Protopterus annectens (assembly GCF_019279795.1). Classification (NCBI taxonomy): domain Eukaryota; kingdom Metazoa; phylum Chordata; order Ceratodontiformes; family Protopteridae; genus Protopterus; species Protopterus annectens. The sequence continues at coordinate 348,264,375 of NC_056747.1, read as the reverse complement.
GTGGGCATGGACTCCTTGAGGTGCGGGCCTGCCCGAACTGTCGTATGCTAAAAGGATGCACTGTGAAATCCATCTAGAGAGTGTGACTTTTGATACAGGTTTACCCAAGTTAAATTTGGCAAAGGAGACAAACAACTGGTCGGATTTCCTATGACCAGATGTCCTGTGGATGTAGAAGCGAAGCTGTCTATGCACATCCAATGAATGTAATTTGTATTCCCCTTTGTTATGGTAGTTAGGAAAAAAGACCAGTTGATGGACTGGTTAATATATGACTTAGAGGCAATCTTGGGAAGAAAGGAGGGATTGGTCCCGAGGTAAACTCTATCCTTGTGAAAGGTCAAGTAAGGGGGTTTTACACATAGGGCCTGTAGTTCAGAGACCCTTCGAGCCGAGGTGATAGCGACAAGAAAGGCCGTTTTCCATGATAAGAATTTAAGATCTATGGAGGCTGCAGGCTCAAATGGGGGAGCTGTCAAGGCCTAAAGCACCAACGTTAAATCCCAAGGAGGGACAACCTCCTTCACTGGGGGTCTGAGCAAAAAGGTGCCCTTCAAAAAGGTCTTACACAATTTTGTGGTGATCAAAGGGCCCAATTCATTTCCAACGTGATAATGAGAGATAGCTGCTAGTTGGACCTTGACTGTGGAGGAACTAGCTCCTTGATGAAACAGTCCTGACAGGAAGTCTAATACAGTGGGCAGAGGAGCTGTAAAAGGATCCAAATTTTTGCGTTCCGCCCAAATGGAGAAACATTTCCATTTGCTGCTATTGATCTTTCTAGTAGAAGGCTTGTGCGCAGCTACTAGAATGGTTTTAACTTGGGAAGAGATACCGGAAGTCCTAGCTATGAGTGGAACTGGAGCAGCCAAGCCGTGAGCTTGAGGTTTTCCAGGTTCGGGACTGGGAGATCTAGGGGGTGGGATATTAGATCCGGACGGGGATCCAGAATCCAAGGAGGATTCACGAGATGAGGCCAAAGGTAAGGAACCAGGTTTGACGAGGCCAAAATGGGGCAATGAGGATTATACTGCTCCCCAACTGACTGGCTTTCTGAAGAAACTTCAGCATTAGAGGAAGAGGAGGGTAAGCATAAAGAAGACTGGGAGGCCAAGCATGCACTAGAGCGTCTCTTGGGGGTTCCCCGGAGGGGGAAATGAGAGCGAAGCAGTCGTAACATTTTGTGTTCGAGGGAGAGGCAAAGAGATCGCAACAGGGTTGACCCCATTTGGCGAAATTCCGATTCGCTATCTCAGGATTCAGAGACCACTCGTATGGTAACAGGATGGTGCAACTTAGTTTGTCCGCTAGGATGTTGGACCATCCCGGAATGTGCGTTGCTATGAGAAAGCGGTTGGTGGAGACGGCCCATTCCCACACTCTCATGGCCTCTCGACAGAGTGGGTAAGACCAGGTTCCTCCTTGTTGATGTACCAGACAACCGACATGTCCGTCTGAATCGCAATCGTTCCTACGGGAAGAAGGTCCTGAAGTGCTTGCAATGCTAACAGCACTGCCCTCATCTCTAGGACGTTGATATGCAGCGAGGTCTCCATGAGGTCCCACGTGCCTTGGACTGTCCTGCCAAAACAATGCCCCCCCTCCCCCTAGGCGGGAGGCGTCCGTGGTCACAGTAGCTACATGAGGGGTCATAGAAAAGGGGCATCCTTGCTGAAGGTCTGGAGATTGGAGCCACCATAGGAGGGCCCTCTTGCAGGCCCTGCTGAGGGAGATGGGATGGCTCAGAGGGTAGTGAAGAAGGGACCACTGGACCAGGAGGGTCCATTGTAAGACCCTCATGTTCAAACGTGCCATTGGCAATAGGTTGATCGCTGCCATCGAGCCAAGAGCCCTCAGGACCAATTCCACCAGGTGATTGTAGAATGGCCTGCACATGTAGCCTTAGGGATAGTAGCCGGTCTGTGGTCAAGAAAGCTAGGAGCTTGTTTGTGTCCAATCTGGCCCCTATGAAGTCTATAATCTGAGTCTGAGTAAGAGACGACTTCTCTATGTTGATAGTGATCCCCAGCCGGGGAGCTAGATGGAGAAAGTAGTTTCTGGCTGAACAGAGTAGATGCCTTGTCGGGGCAGTCAGGAGACAGTCGTCCAGGTACGGGGAAGACCTGAACTCCCTGGAGCCTCAGGTGGGCTGCTATCACTGCTAACACTTTGGTGAACACCCTGGGGGCTGTGGTGAGACCAAAGGGGAGGACCCTGAATTGGTAATGACTGGCTCCTAGCCGGAAGCGGAGGAACCTCCTGGATCACCTGTCCATCAGAATGTGGTAGTACGCATCCTTGAGGTCTATAGAGCACATCCAATTGCTCTCCCATAAGAGGGGGAAAATGGATTGAAGAGTGACCATCTGGAAGGTTTTGTACCACCTACATGAAAAATGTAGATGTTGGGATCCCATTGCTGCAGTCCTAACTATTGGGTATAGTCCGCGAAAGTCGGCCCCCTAGAGAGTATAAGGCTGGCGTCGGCGGTCAGGCATTAGGACTGGGCGTCAGCGCACGCAGGGTACTCACGCATGACCCGGACGCCATATCTCAGTCTTTTCTTGCCCCAGATGTCAGAAGATCCTAAAAGACAAGGCCCAAAATACCTGCACCAAAAATATGTACAATATATACAAGAATATATACAAAAATATAAGCATGTAACCTCACCTACACAACCACCCCTAAACACAGAGGGAAGGAGGGAGGGTGGACTGCAACAATGGGATCCTCGAACATCTACATTTATGGTAGGTACAAAACTGTACTATGTTCTTCGCTCCCATTGCTGCAGTCCTAACTATTGGGTAGAATCCCAAAGCAGAGGTAAGGGAGGCTGGCAAATCATAAAGAAGCAGGAGCTGACAACATGCCTTGCAAAACAGCTGTGGCAAAGACTTAGAGTAGATAGGTAGGTGATAATGCTTAGAGAAAGTATGCACTGAACTCCAAGTAGCTGCTTCCAAAATATCCTTAGTTGCCACCCCTAGAAATGCTGTTGAAGTGGCAGTAGCCCTAGTGGAATGAGGCCTAATCCCAGCTGGAATCTCCTTGCCATGATGGGAATAACAAAATGCAATGCAAAAGCCAATCCACCTAGAAATAGTTTGTTTTGACACAGGCTTGCCCTGTGAACTCAAAGCAAAAGAAACAAACAACTGCTGAGACTGCCTAAAATCCTTAGTCCTGCTTAAATAATAACGCAATTGCCTGTGTACATCTAAAGTGTGCAAAATCTTTTCCCCTTTATTGTGGGGGTCTGCATAAAAGGTAGGCAAATGAATAGTTTGGTTTAAAGCCACACTAGAAACCACCTTAGGCATAAAGGAAGGATTAGTACGTAATGATACCCTATCCTTATGGAAAATCAAAAATGGCTCTACTGCCATAAGGGCCTGCAACTCAGACACCCTTCTTGCAGAAGTAATAGCCAACAGAAATGCAGTCTTCCATGACAAGTATTAGGCTCAAAAGGTTGTAGAGTAAGTTTTTCCAACACAAAATTGAGATCCCAAGCAGGAGTAGGAGCTCACGTGGGGGTCTTATATTCTAAGAAACTGCTTGAACAAAGGATGAAAACAATGGTGGGTCACAATCATAGTGAGCTGAAATTGCTGCAGCATGAATCTTAATGGAAGAGAAGGACAAACCTTTGTCCAATAACTCAGTAAGGTATTGAAGAGCCACACTCAAATTAGGCTCAGAAACCTGCAATTTGCTGTACTCCAAAATAAGAATCTCTTCCATTTTTACACTTTCCTTGTACTAGGTCTCTAGCTTCCATAATCACATTTAAAACTTGTTGAGGAAGTTGAGACCTGCTGTGTTTCAACACAGAAGATGCCAGGCTGTTAGATGAAGAGCTTGACATTGAGCAGATGACCATCCTTCTGAGATAACAGATGAGAAAGGCCATGGGCTTCCAGACTGTAGTGGGTACCAGTGTTGCCGAGGCCAATCTGGAGCTATCAAAATCATCCTTGGCCTGTCTTGCCTTACCTTTAATAGTACCTTTGGAAGAAGAGGCAGAGGAGGAAAGGCATACACATGAAGGTTTTTCCAACTGAAAGACAGAGCAACCACTTTCCAAGCTGTGTGATGAAACCCCTTTGTGCAATACTGTGGCAGCTGGTGGTTTAGTGGAACAGATCTATGTCTGGAGTTCCCCATGACACTGTCAATTTTTGAAATACATGAAGATCCAGTTTCGGGATCCATGATTTGTCTGCTTAACACATCTGCTAAGGAGTTCTGTGCTCCGGCAGAAACCTTGCCTGAAGAGTTAATAGCAGTCTCCCATAAAATCATTGCTTGCCTGCATAAAGGATAAGAATGTGTTCCCCTTGCTTGTTGATGTACCACATGACAGTTGTGTTGTCTGTTAGAATCAACACCTGCCCTGGAAGAAGTAACTCCTTGAAAGCCAGTAATGCAAACTGGACTGCTAACATCTCCTTCATGTTGATATGTAGATGCTGTAGTCTGGCAGGCCACTTGTCTTGTATCCACTTTCCATTTAGATGAGCTCCCAAGCAATGTCCGAGGCATCTGTCGTTAAGATCTGACTCGCCTCTGGCCGGGTCACAGAGAGTCCCTTGTTTAGGTGACATTCCTGAGCCCACCACAAAATTCTTTTGAAGGCAAGCTATTATTTGAATGACAGTGTCCAAATCCTGGCAGTGCTGTGTCCATACATTTTTGAGATACCATTGTAGCTTCCTCATATGCAGTTTGGCATTGGGAAGCACCAGAATACAAGATGCCATGAACCCTAATGCTTGAAGGAGTGTCCTTGCAGTCAGCACGGACTGATGAGATAGTTGATGGAAGTAAAGTGATAGACTCTTTTGTTTGTCCGCGGTTAGAAAGGCCATCTGGGCTGCTGTATTCAGTCTCACACCCAGAAAGCACATGTCTTGCGAGGGTACTAGACTGGACTTTATTTCGCTCACAGAATACGCTAGGCATCTTAGCACTGCTATGACATGTTCCAGATGCTGTAGAAGGTCTTTCTTTTCTTGAGCCAGAATCAGGCAGTCGCCCAAGTAAGGATAGATTTGAATTCCTGAAGCCTGAAGCTATCACTGGAGCCAGAACCTTTGTGAATACTCTGCAGTAGATAAGCCAAAGGGCAATGCAGAGAACTGATAATGAGAATTTCCAGCTCGAACCGCAGATACTTCCTGCAACTTAGCCTTATAGGCACATGAAGGTAAGCTTCCTTGAGATCTAAAGTTACCATCCAGTGATCTTTGCCCAGCAGAGGTAAAAGCTGTTGTAACGTCAACATCTTGAACTTGGGAATGTCCAGAAAAGTGTTGAGGAGAGATAAATCCAAAATTGGTCTCCACGTGTTCCCCTTCTTTGGTACTAGGAACAGGCGAGAATAAACTTTCTGATACAGGGACTGGCTGAATGGCCCCTATCTGGAGTAACTGAGAAACTTGCTTGTGAGCCTATTTTTTGTGGAGGAGGAACGTCTGGCATGCCTTTGAAAGGGGCATTGTATGGAAATAAAATCTGTAACCGTGGTGAATGATATCCAACACCCATTTGTCTTGAGTAATTAAATCCCAATTTTCTTTGAAAAGAGACAGTCTTCCTCCCAAAGGAGCTGCCAGACGGGAATCTACCGGCAGCTGAAAAGACAGGTCATTGGGTCTGTTTAAAGGACTGACCCCTGCCCTCACCAGAAGTCTGAGCAGGTGAACTCCTGTTCTAGGCCGAAAAGAACCTTGAGCCCTGCCCTACCACGCCTAGACCTACCCCTAGACTGGGAATCATAAGCAGGATATGTCCACCCCTTAGCAGGCCAATTTCTACTAAATGGCTGCACTTGCAAAAATCTTTAACAGTTTGCATAGACTTAGCTTTGTCCTCCATTTTCTTTAAAACTGCTTCCACAGGCGATCCAAACAACACATCAGACTGTAAAGGAGCATCCAAAATCCTTGTCTTAACATGCTCAGCTAAATTCTGATCCTTCAACCAGGCATGCCTGCGAAGAACAGAACTAGTAGCAGCCACCCTCGAGGAGGCCTGTACAGCATCAAAACCACATTGCAAAGAATGCTTACCCACTTGTTCAGACACATGAACCAAATCCAGCAACTCTTTACACTCAATACCTTCAAAGCATCCACCTTAGATTTCAATTGTGAAAGGAGATAATTCTGATATTTTAGCATGTGAAACTGACAATTCAATGCTCTCATGGCTAGAGTGGAAGAAGTATACACTTTCTTTCCCCACCTATCCAAAGCCCTTGCCTCTTTATCAGTGGGAACAGGATTTTTAACCACAGAAGCTTTAACACCTTTAGGCCCTTGAGAAATAGTTTCTGGGTCCCTAGGACTCTTAAACAAATACTTATGAGCTTCGGGCACCCTATAATACCTATCAGGCTTAACAGGAGCAGGAGGCAAAGAGTCAGGGTTCAGGGAAGCCTCTGCAAAACATCTTCCACCACATTCAACACAGGAGGAATAGCTAAGGGCCTATGCTGGGGTAAAACAAGAATTCCCTAAGCCTTTTCCTGGAATCAGAGTAATCCTGGCCTTCCCATTTAAAGTGCTCCCTCATGGAATGCAGAGTCTCTGAAAATGAGAAATCCTCAGGAGGAGAAGCTGTAGGAGTGGAATCATCCACATCAGAATCAGAATAAGTAGGATACTCCTGCAAGTCTTCCATAGAAGACTCTGAAGCCTCTGAACACTGTTCAAAACTATCAAACTCGGTTCCACCCTAGGCCTCTTATCAGGCGGGGCATAGAACCTCTAATCATAGTAATCAAATCTTCTGCCATTTTAAGCATATGTTTCTTAGGTACAGAACCCAAATGCTAGGAGAAGCCCCCACTGAAGCTGAACTAGGCCTACCTCTCAAAGAAGTTTTGGCAACAGAAGGAGAGGCTCTAACTACCTTGGGAAGAGAGGGAAGAACAGTCACCTGAGAGCCCCCTCAGCCTGGCCTACCTCCTGAGAAGGCACATCCTGTAACAGTAAAGTTTCTGCCTGGGACTCCATGGAAACTCCTGGCAAAACCTCTGGCTCCACTGAGCCTTCTAAAGAACCGACGTCCGGGACTGCGGGTCATCAACCCTAGGCTTCGCTGTTTGTCCTTGAGCATCCGACGGCATTTTATAATTGCAACGCTCCCAAACACTAACCTGGCAACCTCCTCTTAATAGTGCGTTTGTTAAACCTAGCACAAGCAACCAACAACGTCGTGCTCAGGCCCTAAACAAGGTATACACAAGGTATGGTAATCCCTATGAGGTATCTGTTTCCCACAAGAAATACAGTTATTCACTTTTCTGACATCGGTAAAATACTGAGGCAAGAAAAAACCAAAATGTTCTTAGCCAACTCTGTTTCGGTCTGAAACTCCGTTTCGAAATATTTCAGAACGCCAACCTGCACTCGCAAAACTGCTTCTGCATCGGACCATGCGGCAAAAGACTGAGGATATGGGTCATGCGCATTAGTACCCTCTGGTATTCGGGCCGACTGGATGCGGACTATACCCAATAGTTAGGACTGCAGCAATGGGGAACGAAGAACATCTTCTCTTTGGTTATTGACAGATTCAGGGAAGAAAGGTCGAGGATTGGTCTTAAGTCCCCCATCTTTTTTGGCACCAAGAAGAACTTGGAGTAAAACTCGGACCCACACTGGTCTGGGGGGACGTGTTGGATGGCTCTTTTTCCCAGCAAATGTTGGATTTCCATTGCTGCGGCTTCCCTCTGATCGGGTGGGACATTGAGGAGGTATCTGGGGCTGCGTGGAGAACGAGAGAAGGGAATCTGATATCCTCTGGATATGATGCAAAGCACCCAGCAGTCTGTCGTGATGGACTCCCAAGCTGCTGGGTGCTTCGAGAAATGCCCCCTAACTGCCTCCAGAGTGGAGCAGTCGGGCAACCCCTCAGGGGTGTTGCGTGGGTTGGTCCGAGAAGGGTTCTCTGGATCCAAAGTTCCGCGGGCCCCCTCTGCCACTAGGGCGGCATCCACCCTGCCCTCCTCTGCCGCGGAAGGGCTAGGAGTTCGGAGCGGAACGGGACTGTTGCAACTTCCGGAACTACATCTTCTTCTGTCCCTTTTGGTTCTTAGAAAAGGACCTCTGGGGAGCAGAGAAGCCGACTCCGGACAGCAGACGTCTTCCCGTCCTTTTCGCTCTGGACCAAGGTATCTTGCACGGTTTTGCCAAAGAGGGCAGAACCATCAAAAGGGGCATTAGCGAACGACACCTTGAAGGGTTCCGCGAAATCACAGTGTCAGAGCCAGGCATGATGTCTCATAACGAGGCCCGCTCTGCCGGCTCCTTCCGTGGCATGAGACAGAAGCCGCATAGAGGTGTTAGATATGGATCGTAGAGTGGCCATCCGGGTGGAGTGCAATTGTTTGTCCTCCGCCGACATGGAGTCAGGGGGCGATGCAGCATACTCTTTAATAAGGTCCCGCTGCAGTCGGAGCACGTGTGCCATGTAGTTCAGTGACCTCACCGAGAAGGTCGCTGAACTAAACACCCGCTTCCCTAGGCAGTCCATCGACCAAGACTCCTTGCTCAGGGGATGAACCGAGGGACTCTCCTGAAAAAGTTCCCTCTTCGTGGCCGCCGCCACCAACATGGCATCTACCAGGGAACCCTTACTCCAGTGTGACTTGTCAGGGGGTGGGCTAAGGATCTTGTCCGGGCACTTGGGGACTGGCTCCAGAGTGTCCGGCTCCTTCCACGCCCTGGTACTGATCAAATCTACCAGGGGGTCGGCCGGAGGGGACACCCAAGAGGTAGACGGGCCTGCTTCAAATGCCTCCAGGAACACGGATTCGTCCGAGGTAGACTTTGGGGCAGACAACCCCCCCTTTATTCTGAGCATCTCCATGATGTCACCAAATGAGACATCTTCGGGGGTGATCTTGGGGAGCCGTCACCTTCCTCCAAATCTGTGTCCTCAGTCAAGGACTCGGGGGAGTCCAGGTACCTCCTCTTGCACCTTCGCTTGTTGAGGGACCTCCTCGGGGGGGGCTGTCCAAGGAGGTCTCACCAGCAATGTCTTGTTCCACTGGAACTAGCTGGGACATCAAAGCAGGCTGTACCTGGGGCCGGGTGATGGAAGCCGGGCCAAACTGAGAAGAAGTGCAGGGTGGAGCCGTGGCAAGGGTCGGGGGCCTGTAATCCCTCGACAGAACCCTCTCCACCACGTCGAATGCCAAGGGAGAGCTGCTCTCTCTGGGATCCGAAAGCAGACTTTCCCTCGGATCCGAAGGACGGATCGGGGCCGGCACCGAAGTGATCAGATCCGACGGACCAGCATGCTCCAACCCAGACAGAGCCGAAGGCATACCGATACCGCCGGATCCGAAGTTCAGCCCTCGGCTCCGAGAGCTCGGAGCCGAAGAAAATGGACCCGACAGACTCGAGGGAAGTGTTGACGCCGAAGTACCTGAGACTATCGGCACCGACACCCCCCCCGGCTCCAAGGCTGCCCGGCTCCGAAGACTCCAAACCCGGGAAATGGGATGGAGAAGGAGCTATCGGGGCAAAGAAGGGGGTCGAGCTCCCCCCCGGAGGGGGGGGGGCAGGAGCACTCATCTGCAGTTGGGCCTGGAGGAATCTTATCATCATCCGGTCCAAATCTGCATCTGTGAGACTTCTTGTGGATCTCGACGAGGCCACCGAGGCAGGGCAGGAGTGTCACCTCGATGACCTCGATGGAGATTGGGTCTCGTCCTCCTCTGGACCCGGTGAAAAGCATGGGGACCGGATCCGAGAAGGAGGAAAACCAGAAGACCTGGAGGGAGAAGACCGCTTAGCCGGGGGGGGGCCGAAGCGGAGGCCTCAGCCTGCCGCTTGTGGTGCTTCTCCCTCTTCCTTTCTTTCCTAGCCTCCCTCTCCTCCGAGCTTAAGGTGGGAGGTTGAGTCCCGGCCGGGGGAAGGGAAGTAGGAGTGGCAGCTGCTGCAAGAGCCACGGGAGGACCGGAGGTAGAAGCCGAATCCGGACGCAGAAGACCCGCCAGAATCAGCTTAGACCTCCGGTCCTTAAGTGCCCTGGGGTTGAACGCTGCACAAATGGTACAACCAGAGGACAGGTGTTCAACCCCAAGGCACAATACACACAGAGTGTGGCCATCCGCTGGGGACAGCTTATGGCCACACTCGGTGCACTTAGGGAACATTAACTTTGGGGCCTCAGACATACTGAGAAAGTAACCCACACACACAAGGCCCCAAACACACACACACAACACTGACAGAACCACGATGGTAGGGGAAGGATAACTAGAATTAAGGTAAACTAAGAGAGTTTAGACTATAAGGGGGTTAAACACACTCACACCAAAAATTAAAGAAAAAGATTTTAAAAAGTTAAATTTTTTCCTCATGAAGAGACGAGAACACCAGGAGATTCTGGATCAAGCTGCTGAACGAAACCGCGGCAAACTAGATCTGAGGTCAGTCAGGGTTGGCAGGGGATTATAGGTAGGGGGAGGAGCTTGGAGCTCGGATCTAAAGCTGTTGAAAACTGCCGGCTCGGATCCGATTCCCAAAGGTTGCTGCACAAATGAAATTAACTACTTCAGATGTACAGTTGCGTAAAAACTTACCATAATAGTAGATGTCCTTCACTTCACTGTTGCAGTATTCTTAACATGTGGGATTCTCCACCAAAGGTGACCCAACATCTGGCCAGTATACAAAAGCCTTTTATTACCCTAAGGTACACTGTACGTCACACGTATGCACTTCATGTGTGTAAGCCATAAATGCGACGTGTGGACATACCATCCTCAGAAAGTACAGTTGTGTACACTTACCATAAATGTAGATGTTTGAGTGCATTTACTGTTGCAGTCATCACACTTGGGTTATCTGCCTGCAGGTAGCCCTCAGTCAGCCCGAATACCAGAGACTTAATATTTCTGTCTCGGATGCTGTTGCTCCAGGACTGACGTCAGGTCGTCAGGGGTATAAAAACAGGCAGCCGACGCCATTACATCAGTTTTTCTTGCCCCAAATGTCAGGAGCCCCCCAAATAGGGAGCTAAGTTATGGTTGGAAAACACCACCAGTAAAAAGTACATACCAATACCCCTGAAAGGGGCGAGTAATAGCCATAGAGAAGGGAGAGAGAGAAAAGTACAGTTTTGTACCTACCATAAATGTAGATGTTCGAGTGTGGACCCTGCTGCAGTCATCACACTTGGGTTATCCTGTCGTCAGGCGGTCCCGCAGTCAGCCTGAATTCCAAAGTCTTGGTCCGGCGTCGGTTGCTGTTGCTTCTTGAGGAAGTCAAGAAGAGTTAGGGCTGGCTAGTATGCCTTGCAGGACTGCTGTTGCAAAATCTGCCCTGGATTTGGGAAAGATAGGCAGGTGTTAATGCTTGGTGAATGTGTGTACAGAACTCCAGGTAGCAGCTTCCACGATGTCCCTGGTAGGGACTCCCCTGAGAAATGCTGTAGAGGTAAATGTTGCCTTAGTAGAATGTGTTCTGACCACCTGAAGGGTTGGTTTCCCATGGTGCTTGTAGCAGAAATGGATGCAGTGTGCTATCCATTTGGAAACTGTTTTGAAATGGCCTTGCCGTCTGCCCTGTTGCAAAACTAACTGGTCAGATTTTCTGAAGGGCTTAATACCATCGACGTAGAATCTGAGCTGTCTGTGCACATCCAAGGAGTGCAGGATCCTTTCCCCTTTATTCTGAGGATTAGGAAAGAAAGTTGGCAAATGGATGGGATTGGTTTAGAGCCACGCTGGACACCACTTTAGGCATAAAGGAAGGGTTATTCTCGAGGAAAACCCTGTCAGCATGGAAAATAATGAAGGGTTCCACAGCCATAAGTGCTTGTAGCTCAGACACTCTTCTAGCTGAAGTGATGGCCAGAAGCAAGGCTGTTTTCCAAGAGAGGAATTTTAACTCTGCTGACGCTGCAAGTTCAAAGGGGGGAAGCGTGAGCTTTTCCAGTACAAAGTTAAGGTCGCAAGCAGGGGTGGGTGCTCTCCTAGGCGGCCTTAAGTTGTTTGCCCCTCTTAGGAACTGTTTGATAAAAAGGTGCGAGAAGAGAAGTGGATCTGTGTTATAATGAGCCGAAATGGCTGAGGCATGTATCTTAATGGAGGAGGACAGGCCTTTGTGGATTAGATCTGCTAAGTAATCCAGGATTAGAGGCAAGGAGGGCAGAGTTGTGTCCTCTCCTTTAGATTGAATCCAGGAGCAGTACCTTTTCCACTTAGCATAGAATTTTCTTGTAGTGGGTCTTCTGGCTTCAAGAATGACGTCCAACACCTGTTTGCTTAGGGTTGCTGTGGAAGAATTCAAAGAATAAGCCAGGCTGCAAGATTTAGGGTTTGCAGTTGTGGATGCAAAATCAGTTCCTCCTGCTGAGAGAGCAGGGTTGGATTCTGTTGCAGGTGTCAGGGTGGCACCGGTGACAGGCTGCACAGAAGTGGGTACCAAAGCTGGTGTGGCCAATCTGGGGCAAACAGAATTATCCTTGATCTGTCCGGTCTTATCTTGAGTAATACTCTTGAGAGAAGGGGCAAAGGCATAGACCGAGAGATTTAGCCATTGAAAAGAAAGGGCATCCACTTTCCAGGCCCTGCTGTGAGGGTTCCTGGTGCAGAATTTTCTAAGCTGGTGGTTGTAGGGGGAGGCAAAGAGATCCACCTCTGGGGCCCCCCATTTCTGAATCAGAAGTTTGAAGGTGCTGGGTTCCACTGCCACTCGTGTGGGTCTAGGAGATTTCTGCTTAGATAGTTTGAGTTTTGTTTGCCTGGCAGGAATTGAGCTTGCAGATGGACTTGCATGTCCAAGTCCATGTTCCACAGGGCCATGGCTAACCTGAAGAGTGGACTCCTCCCTGCTTGTTGATGTACCACATAACTGTGGTGTTGTCTGTTTTTATTAGAAGTTGTCCTGGAAACAGTAGGGATCTGAAAGCTGTCGGAGTTCTGCACAGCTAGCATCTCATTTTGGGTTGATGTGCAGATGAATTTGACTTAGACACCAAATGCATTTAGGTCCACTGGAGCCCATCTGTGCTCCCCAGGCATAGTCTGATGCATCTGTGGTTAGGGTCTGGGCAGTGTGGGGTTGAGTAAAGGGCAGTCCCTTGTTGTGGTTGCATGCTTTTGCCCACCAAAGAAACTCTGTCCTTAGGAAAGAAATGACTGTTTCCAGGTCCTGAGAATGTTGGCACCAAATACTTTTTAAGTACCATTGAAATTTCCTCATATGCAGTCTTGCATATGGAATTAGTAGTATACATGAGGCCATGAACCCTAGGGCCTGCAGCATTTTTCTTGCAGATAGCTGGGTTCTGGTGGCTATTTGTTTGAAGTAGGCTGTCAGAAAGACTTGTTTTTCTGAAGGGAGGAATGCCATCTGGAATGTTGTGTCCAAGCTTGCTCCCAGGAATACAATCTTTTGACTGGGTACCAGTTTTGATTGCTTTTCGTTGATGCTGTAACTCCAAGGCAGTGAGAAGGTTCTTCACAAATGTCAGGTGCTGCAACAGCAATTCCTGACTGTCCGCCTGAATCAGACAGTCGTCCAAGTATGGGTAAATCTGGATATTTCTCTGCCTGCAGTAAGCAATGGCTGGAGGCAGGCATTTTGTGAATACTCTGGGCGCAGTGGATAAGACAAAGGGAAGTGCAAAGAACTGATCATGCATAGATCCGGCCCTGAAATGTAGCTACTTCCTGCATGACTCCCTTTCATGGATGTGCAGATTGGCTTCTGTTAAGTCTAGAGTGACTAACCAGGCATCCTTGGCTAGCATAGGTAGAAGCTGTGGCAGGGTAAGCATTTTGAATTTTGGTACCACCAGGAAGATGTTGAGAATTGAAAGATCCAGGATTGGGCGCCAAGAGCCCTCTTTTCTGGGTATCAGGAAGAGTCTGGAATAGAATCCTTGACCTATCTGTTCTACTGAAGCCAGCTGAATAGCGCTGATGGAGAGCAGGGAAAGAACTTGGCTTTGAGCCTCTGCCCACTGGTTTGGAGGAAGGTCTGGGAATCCTCTTGGGGTTGGCAGTGAAAGGAAGTAAAATGTGTACCCCTGGATTACAATGTTGAGGACCCATCAGTCTTGTGTGATAGACATCCAGTTTTTTGCATGAAGGGCAAGTTTTCCTCCGAGGGGCACCAGCAACTGGGCAGGGATGGGGAGTGGAGTAGAGAAGTCATTGTGAGTGTTGTCCGTAAGGAGGTGGCTTACCACTCTCTGCTTTGAGGGTGGGGGCATTCCACTGCTTAGATCTCTGCATACCCTGAGACTGTAGTCTGGGTGGTCTGTTTTCCCTGGGTCTGGCTTGAGATGGCCTGGAGGGGGATGGAAAGGACCAGTGTTTGGAAGGGCAATGGCTACTGAATCTAGGGGATTGTACTTGCAAGAATACTTTAACAGTCTACATAAACTTAACTTTTTCTTCCATCTATTTAAGAACCTCTTCTGCTTTGGTGCCAAAAAAGCTGTCCTTGTTCAAAGGAGCGTCTAGTAACTTTGATATGACATGGTCTGGCAAAGTCTGCTCCTTGAGCCAAGCATGTCTTCTCAGTACAGAACCAGTGACTGCTGCCCAGCACGATGCTTCTAGGGCATTAAAGCCACTCTGCAAAGTATGCTTGCTGACTTGGCTTGCAGAGTGCATAAGCTTCTGCAATTCTTTATTTTATGCACAGTCTGTAAAGGTAGCCACTTTTCGTTTAATAAGTTCCATAATATGTTGCTGGTACTTCAGCATGTGAAACTGACAATTTAATGCCCTAATAGCAAGAGTTGCAGAGGTATATACCTTCTTACCTCATGTGTTTAAAGCTCCGGAATCCCTGTCTGAAGGGGTGGGATTATTGGCTGTAGTGGTCTTGATAACTTCTAGGTCAGCAGTAATATTCTTGAAAAGAAATTTGTGTCGGTCAGGTATGCTGTAGCACCTGTCTGGTTTCCTAGGGGCAGGAGTTAAAAGTATCAGGAGTAAGACTGGATTCCATATAAACATCAACAACTTCTAGGACAGGGGGTATTGCTAAAGGCCTGTGCTGTGGCAAATCTAGGAAATCTCAGAGTCTCTTTTTGGACTGAGGGTAGTCTTGGCATTCCCAGTGGGAATGCTCTCTTAAAGTATGTAAGGTTTCACCAAAAGAAAAATCCTCTGGAGGGGAGGCAGAGGAAATAGATTCCTCTGCATCTGAATCCTCATAAGCAGATAAGGGCATGTCTTCGTAATAAGATACCTCAAAGTCATCGGATTCCTGGTCTGTTGAAGCTGCAGGGGACTGGTCTCTTTTCCTCTTAGCAGGGGAAGGCCGACTTTTCCTAATCAGCGTAATAAGGTCTTCTGCCATTCTAAGCATTTGTCGTTGTGGCATGGGAGTAGGTGCATGCACTTTGGTCGTCGGTTTTCTAGGTGTAGCGCATACTCTAGGCCTAAGAAACTCGGTAGTTTTAGATAAAAGTCGTTGGTTTGAGTCGAACATCGGCTGAGCGAAGAACTGCCTCAGAAGCCGGCACCTGCAAAGCGGCTCCAGACCCATCCAAGGTAGAAACATCCGCAGGTTCCATAGTCGAAGAAGTGTCTCGCGGCATACCGGACTCCGAATGGGTCTCGGTAGAGGCCTGTGAATCCACTTAGGTGGACATCAGGGGCTGTGAAAGTACCTCACTGAGTACCGGCGAACTGGCGACTAGCTTAATGGAAGCATCGTTGGCAGCTTTGGACCTATGCAGTCTGTCTTTATGTTTTTTCAGAATAATCAGTAGTCGGATGGCTTACCAAAGCCATTTCGGAATACGGAGATGGAGAACGAAAGAATTTAGCAACAATGAGAGCCCAAAGAAGAATGGTTCGGGCGTTGAACAAGGCACAAAACCAACAGTGAGGAAAGTCATAGTCTGGGCCCTAAACAAGTGACACAGTAAGAATGAAAATCCCTGTGTGGTATTTGCTTTCCACAAGCAAGACAATTGTTAACTTTTTCTGACATCGGTTAGAGCAAGAAAAAAGGATCCCCAACGGGGTACTTAGCTTTAGAAAACTTTAGGACTATTCAATTCATAAACGAAAATTCAGGTAGCAGCCGACCGGCATTTGCGAACTGCTTCTGCTTCGGGCTCCTCAGCAAGAAAAACTGATGTAATGGCGTCGGCTGCCTGTTTTATACCCCTGACAACATGACGTCAGTCCTGGAGCAACAGCATCCAATGCAGAAATACTAAGTCTCTGGAATTCGGGCTGACTGAAGGCTACCTGCAGGCAGATAACCCAAGTGTGATGACTGCAAAAGTGAAATACTAAGAACATCTAAACGCTCCAGTATAAACACCAGTCCAAGGAAAAGCAGGACAAACACTACATCCAGAAGAGAAAAGGGACCTTGGGATTGGAGGGAGGGACTGAATACTCCAATAGTGAAGAGAAGGGCATCTATCATTATGGTAAGATTTTACACAGCTGTACTATGTCCTTCTATTCTACTGTTCCAGTATTCTTAACATGTGGGAGTGTGGCAAAGTTCGGGAAGAGAGGAGGACCACCGACCTGTAGTGCTCTCTAGAAAACCATGAAGGATGGCCATAGCAAAACCAGCTTTAGCTCTGGAAATTCCATCCAAATTGTAAAGTTTGGTGAAATTATGCACAGAAGTCCAGGTAGCTGCATCAAGAATGGAGTTAGTGTCCAAACCTTTGAAGAAAGCACGAAAAGAAGCCACAGCCCAAGTAGAATGAGCCTTAACAGAACAAAGACGACACGTACCATGAAAAACATAACAAAAGGAGATAACCTTAGAAATCCGAGAAAAAATAGTTTGCTTGGAAACCGCTAATCCCAAGGTACTGTGATGAAAGGAAATAAAAAGCTGATCATATTTCCTGATGGCCTTAGTCTTATCAAAATAAAATCTGAGTTGTCTATGCAAGTCCAAGGTGCGCAGCACTTTTCACTAGCTCATTGCAGAGAAAGGAAAAAAAGTGGGCAAATGAATAGATTAAGAGATAACTAATTCACCACCTTGGGCATAAAAAAAGGATTAATAAGCAAGGACACCCTGTCCTTGTGAAAAATCAAAAAAGGAGGACAAGCCACAAGGGTGTGAAGCTCAGACACCCCATATGGCAGAAGTAAGGGCTAAAAAAAGCACAGTCTTCCAAGAACAGTGCTGCAAGGAAGTAGAATCTGCAGGCTCAAAAGGAGCCAGACTCAGTTTTTCCAAAACAAAATTAAGATCCCAGGGAGGAGAAACAGGCTTCCTGGGAGGCCTAATATAAACAATGCCTTTAAGAAATTGTTTTGCCTCAAGCTTAGAAGCTAAAGGAGGAGATAAAGGCAGACAAACAGACAGCTGAGTGATGGGCTTTAACAGAGGAATAAGCCAACCCAACATTGAGCAATTCACACAGATAAGAAAGGACCATGGGAACATCTACCAAGAGTGGATCCAGGTTATGTTTCAGACACCAGATAAAAAAACCTCTTCCATTTGGACATGTAGGATTTCCTTGTATTGGGTTTTCTGGCCTCCTGCAGAACCAAAAGCACAATCTCAGAAAAAAAGGTGTCACCGAGGAATGAAACTCCTACCACCCACAGAGTCAGATAAAGAATAGACAGGTGGGGATGGATGAGAGATCCTTTGTCTTGCATGAGTAGGTCCACCTTGAGAGGTAACTTATGATGATTGCCCTTGGCTAAATGCAGAAAAAGAGGGAACTAATGCTGCCCTCTCCAAAACGGAGTGGCAAGTCTTAAGAATTTATTGTTATGTTAAGCTGTCTGAAATAAGACTACTCATTTGATGATGCACAGTACTACGTTTCAGCCATTTTCATTCCTGTGATCAGCTAGTATCTGTGTATGTTACAGGCACAGCTTCAGTTTTAAAAATATTCTTGTAAATTAAAGACTGAAAAAAATAATTTTACATTATTTACTGTGAAAGTGCTATTCTGATAACAGGAGTAAGGAGACACATGAGGGAACACTTATTGGCAAAGCAGGCAGACTGAAGGCTAATCTGTTTGAGATGTATTCGCATGCATAGCTGACTAATTAGTTAAACCTTGCAGGGTAGGAAAATGTGATACTCTTGCTGGATGAGGGAGTGACTAGGAGGAGTAACTTTGGAAGATAAACTCACTAATCGTTTACTCTGTAAAAATTCTGTTTTCTCAGTAATTAGTTGACGCTCTGGGAAGCTTGTTCCACTGAATGTGTAACATCAGTAGGAGACACATTTGTAGAAGTCACTACAGAATATTACATTACACCTTTACTGAGGGGTCTCAAAGTTAGTATTATAGTAGAGAGTCGATTAAAAGAAAAGTCAATTATCAAAACCAGGCTTCCAAAGTTTTCAAGTAGGAAAAGTCAAAGTCTTAATATGGAAACATTATACGCATTTGCTCGAGCATGCTTTTTGAACTTGTAGCCAGCTTGTGTGCGAAAAATATTCTCTATTGTCCATTGGAATAGCCAAATGGTTGAAAAATGTATTCCTGCGTGCAGAAAAAAAAAACAAGATTTTAGAGGTTTTTTATCCGATTCAATTATGTTTGATTATTCGAACAATTTGATTATCCAAACTAACCTAGGCCCAAAGTAGTTCAGATAATAGACTCTACTGTACTTCAGTTCTTCCATTCTAAGCGAATGCAGCTGGGTTCTGACAGTCCAGTCATGAAACATTTTAAAGTCTTCTTGGATTGTTGGCTGGCTTCTGTGTGCTAGTTTAATACAGTCCAGTTATGGGCATTTTAGTCTCAAACTATCCCCCTCATACTGCATTATGGGGAGGATGTGCCTTTAGAAGAGCAGCAAACTCTGAGGATGCCTGTCCCCAGGAGGGCATGCAGGGTTACAAACAGAATAGAATTAAGAGTGACTACTTTTTTTCTGGTGCATGCAGATTAGCAATGTGCACAACTTGAAGAAAAGATAAAAAAAAGAAGTTATGTCTTACCATAACGTTCCATCTGTATTGTTGATCCTCGTTCAGTCATTACGCATGGGTATCGGTTCTGAATTTGGAACCGAGCTGGCCATTTTCCAAGCTCGTGTCAACTTCAAACTCTCGAGCTAAACTCTTACCCACAATTCCCCTCTCCACTAGAAACCACAGGAGGGGGAAGGAGGGAAGGTCGTAACGACTGAACGAGGATCAACAATACAGATGGAACATTATGGTAAGACAAATTCTTTATCTGATATTGTTAATCCTCGTTCATTCCTTACGCATGGGACAGAGTCCCCAGCTACCTCTATTCCTGGGAGGCTCTCATGGAAGGACATTCCTGAGCACCACAGAACCAAAAGATGCTCTTCCCCTGGAAGCCAAATACAATTTGTAGTGATTGATGAAGATATGAGGCGTAGCCCAAGTTGCAGCTGCACAGATGTCATGTAAGGAAGCTCTGGCATGGAGGGCAGCAGAAGTCGCCACTGACCTTGTTGAATGAGCTTTCATGGTAGTAGGCAAGGAGGTGTGTATAAATGAAGGTCACACAGTCCTTCAACCATCTAGCTAATGTAACCTTAGCAACAGCAGATCCTAATCTAGGTCTAGAAATAGCCAAAAATAACTGATCAGATTTACGAAAGGGCCTAGTCCTATTTAAGTAAAAACAAATTTGCCTGTGGATATCTAGGGTATGTAGGCAATACTCTCCTCTGTTTGAATGATTGGGAAACTGGCAATTCAATGGCTTGATTAATGGACATTTCAGAGATCACTTTAGGCAGAAAAGATGTTTTAGTTCTCAGAGACACTCTATGAAAAATCAAGTATGGACTCTTGATACATAAAGCTTGAAGCTCAGAAATACGTCTGGCAGAAGTAATTGTGACCAAAAACAAGGTTTTCCATGACAAATACCGAAGGTCGCAAGAAGAGGCTGGTTCGAAAGGTGGCTTTGTCAGAGCTTATAGAACTAATGATAAATCCCATGGTTGAATAGATTCTCCAAAAGGTGGCTTCAGATGATTCACAACTTTTATGAAAGTCTTGCACAATTTGTGGGACATAAGACAGGAATCTTGGACACCCTCATGAAAATTAGAAATTGCAGCCAAATGAACTCTAATGGTAGAGGCCGATGGACCGGATTGAAAAAGGTCAGCCAGATAGTCTAGTATTATCGACACTGGTGCTGAGAAGGGATCTATTTGTTTATCTTTCAACCAACAGGTAAATCTTTTCCACTTGCTCAGATAAGTAACTCTAGTGGAAGACTTATGAGATGCAAAGTGACTATCACGTACTGGTAAAGAAAGATCATTCTGCCTGGCAATCACGGGAATTGGAGTAGCCAAGCCATGAGCTTCAGGCTGTTCAAGTTGGGATGAATCCGGTTCTGTGGATGTGAGATCAACTCTGGGGTTTGATGGAGAATCCATGATCGATCTAGTAGGTGAGGCCAAAGGAAGGGGAACCAAATCTGTCAAGGCCAATACGGTGCTATGAGGATCACCTTGCTCTTCAACAGACAGGCTTTCTTCAGAAACTGGGGAATGAGGGGAAAGGGTGGGAATGCATAAAGAAGACCAGAGGGCCAATCGTGGACTAGAGCGTCCCTGGGTGACTGTCCCGGAGGGGGAATCAGGGCGAAGTAGTTGCTGCATTTGTAGTTGGTCCGGGGTGTAAAGTCGTCGCAGCAAGGACGGCCCCAGTGGTGGAAGATCTTCGCCGCTATCAAGAGATTCAGGGACCACTCGTGAGGTTGAAGAATGCACCTGCTTAGTCTGTCTGCTATCACATTGGAACTCCCGGAAATGTGCGTTGCTAGAAGAAAACGGTTGGTAGCCATCGCCCATTGGCATATCCTTATGGCCTCTCGACAAAGGGGGTAAGATTTGTTTCCACCTTGCTTGTTGATGTACCAGACCACCGCCATGTTTGTCTGATTGAATCGCAATTGTCCCAGATGGCAGCAGGGGATGGAATGCTTACAATGCCAGAAATACCGCCCTCAGCTCTAGAAAATTTATATGCAGATGCGTCTCCAGTTTGGACCAAGTACCTTGGACTGTCTGACCCTGACATAGCCCCCCCCACCCCCACCCCATCAGGGAGGCGTCCGTAGTCACTGTAGCCTTGGGTTGCTGGGGGAAGAAGGGGCGAGACCACTGTGACGGATTGTGTGTCATTCACCAACTTAAATCCTGTTTGCACCTGCGGGTTACTCGAATCATGGCTGAAAGAGGATGCTGAAAAGGATACCATTGGGTAAGCAGTAGCCATTGTGGAAGCCTCATGTGAAACCTGGCCAGGGGAACAATGGTGATGGAGGCTGCCATAGAACCCAACAGCTGTAGGACCGAGTGAGCTGTGGATTTTTCCCTTGAAAGGATTGGAATCAGTTGTTGCTTTATCCCTAGAATTCTGTGGTCTGGGATAGCAACTCTGCAGTTCTTTGTGTCCAAGATAACCCCTATGAATTCTGTCGACTGAGATGGGGTGAGGTTGGATTTTTGCCAGTTTATGGTTATGCCTAGCTCCTGAGCAGCGAGGAGAGAGTATGCCAGGGCTTCTTCCAGTAGATGTCTGGTGGGGGCAGAAATGAGCCAGTCATCTATGTATGGAAACACCTGGAATCCTTGAAGTCGCAAGTGGGCTGTGACAACTACCATGCACTTTGTGAACACTCTGGGGGCTGTAGAGAGTCCGAAGGGCAGTACTCTGAACTGGTAGTGACTGGCTCCCGCTTGGAAGCGCAGAAATCTTCTTGATGGCCTGTCCACTTTTATGTGGTAGTACGCATCTTGAAGATCTATCAAGCACATCCAATAGTCTTTTTCCAAAAGCGGGAGGACAGACTGTATTATGACCATCGGGAACTTTTGTACTTCCACAAACTTGTTCAATACACTGATATCCAAAATTGGTCTCCAGTCCCCGGTTTTCTTTGGCACCAAAAATAGTCTTGAGTAGAATCCGGATCCTATCTAGTCTGGAGGGACTATTTGGAAGGCTCTCTTTCTTAACAGCTTTTCTATTTCTAGTGCTACTTCTTTCCTTTGACTGGGTGGAATATTGGGAAGGTTTTTTGAAGGGGCAGGACAAAGATCAAAGGGGATATGATAACCTTTGGTTATAATCCTCTGTACCCAAGAGTCGGTGGTGATGGTTAGCCAGGCAGAAGGGTACAAGGAGAAACGTCCCCCAACCATCTCCAGAGGAAAGGAGTTGAGCCGCTCTTCAGGAACTCTGGTAGAATTGACCAGGGAATGAATCCCTATAACCCTGGTTACACGGACCCCCTCTGCCCCAAAAGGAGCGTCTTCCCTGTGAGTTTCCCCCTCTGCTTCTGTGGGAGAACTCGGCCTGTGTGTCATGGAAAGGACCCTGAGATTTCTTGAACCATATCTTCCCACTCTCTTGGTTTTGGGAGAACGCACGTTGAGGGGAAGAATAACTGACACCTATGGCAGAAAGGGTCTTACCATCCTGTTCACATCTGGCCAGTGTGCTTTTAACTTTGGGCCCAAACAACGAGGAGGCCTCAATGGGAGCGTTAAGAAAGGAAGCCTTAAAGAGTTCCACGAAATTGCACAAGCACATCCAGGCTTGTTGTCTCAAGACCACCTCTGAACCCGCTGCTCAAGCTGCTCCTTCTGATGCATGAGGTATCAGTCACATAGAGGAGTTATTTATTGATTAAATGGTGGCCAGCTGAGAGGCCACTTTGTCACAGTCCTCATCAGACACGGCACCAGCCAAGGTTTCAGAGAGCTCAGAAATCAGATCCCTTTGAAGCCTGGTAAAGTGTACCATATAATTCAGGGACCTGACAGCAAAGGTTGCTGAAGCAAAGGTGCGCTTTCCTATCCTGTCTAGGGCCCGGGACTCTGTTAAGCGGATGGACAGTCTGGCTTTCTTCTTCTGCCAGATCCTTTTTTGTTGCAGCCGCCACCACCAAAGCATCCACAGGAAGACCTTTAGACCAATAGGGATCTGAAGCAGGAGGGGACAAAATCTTATATAGCCTCCAGGAATAGCTCTGACAGTATCAGGAGCCTTCCAAGCACGCTGCACGATAAGCCGGACAAGTTCATCGGCAAGTGGAGTAACCCAGGAGGTAGGGGGCCAGGCGCGAAAGACCTGCAGGAACACAGATTCCTCAGAGGTCGGATTAGAGGATTGCCAGTCACCTCTCCGTTTCAGGATTTCGAGGATATCACCAAAAAATACCTCAGAGGGTGACCGGGGGGATCCTTCCCCCTCATCGAAACCTGTCTCTTCAGTGAGGGACTCCACTGTGGAGTCCATGTGCTTCCTCTTACACAAACTTTTCTGGTGGACCTCCTCAGTGGGAGAAGCTGGAGAAGACAGCGGAAAAGGGGATTCCTATGGGGATAATTCCTGAGGCCCTTGTACTCGGTGTCCGCTAGGTGCAACTTGTGAAACCAGTGTACCAGATGTGGGCGGAGGTATAGACAGTCCAGCATCGCCAGCAGCAGCGAAAGCCTTCTCCATCAGTTGGAAGGCTGGTCCACCTGAAGAGGAGTACATGTCAAAGACAGGGCTCACCCCTCCCCTAAGTGGCTCAGACTGCCGACCCGGAGTCCCTGGACGGCTGTGGAGCAGCAAACTGTGCGTGTCACAACTGACATCCTGGGTCATAGCAAAACTTTCCTGCCACGAAGGCAACTGCAATTCCTTAGTGAGATCCATAAAAGGAACCGCAGAAGGGAAAGACTGTGCTATTTATTCATGGACTTCAAAGGCAATGAAGGAAGAGAATAAAAAGGGGTCTTTGGAGACAGGTGATCACCTCCCAAGGAAGGGTAGTTCCTGAGGGGTGGGATACCTCTGGCCAAGAGCACCTGATCCACAAGATGCAACCACATCGTGTTTGGAAAGGCTTCTAGTGGACCTCACGGAGACTGAGGGAGAAACAGGCCTGTCCACAGAAGAGGCAAACTCTGTGCCCAGCTCACCGGTCCGCACAGAGGACAATGGTGCCGAGAGCGAGTGGACTACGGATATCTGTACCGAAGACCAGTGCCGAAGTTATGGTCTGCACCGGCACAGGGATCGGTGCCGAAGTGGTTGCCGGTGCCGAAGCTGGAACCGACAAAACTGGAGTCAACAATAAAGGCGTCGGTTCAGAGGAAGATCTTGGAGCTGACTAGGTCAAGGTCTGTGCCGACTGACCAGTCGGTGCCGATACAGTGGTACTAGTCTGAACCGAAGAGCCCCTCAGTGCCGATATAGTGAAGGCTGCAGGAGAAGAAGGAGCAGAGATCACTAGTGGAGCCAAGGGCCTCGGTACCAAAAGCAGTGGGGCTGACTGAGTGAGCCCCAGAGCCAAAACTTTAGCCTTTTTAGGTTTTGGTTGGCGGGAGTCCCCAGCCAGGGATGAAGGCAAAGATTTAGCCTTAGTAGGAACATCCAAAATTTTCTTATGGGCTCTAGGAGGGGTTGAGGCCTCTGACTCAGAAACAGCCTCTGAAAAGGGAGATTTAAGAAGCCCCTTCAGTAACAGCTGGATTTTCCTTTCCAACAAGGTTCTATTCAAAAAGTTCTCACAAATAGTACAGGGCAGGTCAACAGACAAGTGGGATGCCCCCAAACAATAAACGCACAAAGAGTGTGCATCAGAAGTAGGTAGTTTGTGTCCACAATCAGAACACAGCTTAAACCCCGGACTACCTTTATCTGCCATGACAGCAAATTAAATAACAGAAAAGGGTAACAGCAATGGTACAAAAGAATACCCGAAGGTATGAGAAAAAAGGGAAGGATTACCAACGATGGTAAAGAGAGAATACCTCGTGGTAAAAAGGTAGAGAAAAGATAAGAAAAACCTGAAGAAAATACATACGCTAGATGAGATAAGGTAAGAGATAATGAAATATAAACTTTTCTGACAGAAAAGTAATAAGAAAGATTATTAAACAAATAACTTTACTTAGCTCAAGAGCAGTAGCTTGACATGACCGAATGGCAAAGCGGCAAACGAAATCTGGGGTAACAGGGAGGGGTATTGTGGGGAAGAGTTTAGCTCAAGAGTATGAAGCTGACACGAGCTTGAAAAATGACCGGCCCGGTTCCGAGGTCGGAACCGATACCCATGCGTAAGGAATGAATGAGGATTAGCAATATCAGATAAAATGTGTTTTTTTTCAGTTATTTCCCATAGTTGTCCTTTAAGGAGAATAACAGTAGTCATACAGATTATTATATCCATAAAGTGGGAGAAAGTATCCTAAAATCTAAGCCAACACGTAAATGGAGAAATGAGAATCTGCTGATAGGGATATCTGCACTTAGAGATATATACAATAGAGGGCTTGAATCCACTGGAGAAAACTGGCAAAGAACCAAGGTATTTGGGAGCAAATAACTGGAGAGCGAAAGATGACAGAATGTGAAGATGCCAAAAGTTTATCTGGACTACAGGTTAAAGATAGTCTTCCCAATCAAGGATTGATATCAGAGTATATGCAGAGAAAGAAATAGAGGGGTCCTAAAACGAAAGACCAGCAGTGTAGAGTTTTTAGTAAAATCTAGAACAGAAGCTGCCATTAAAAAAAGGAATAATTAGTACAGCATATAAAATATTGCATGATAACTATAAGAATCAATTAGATGAGGTTAGAAAGAATTGGGAAGAGAGACTGGATAAGCAATTCACAAAGAAACCATGGGAGGATATATGTATGTCTCAGAAATGTGCAGCATAACCTAGAAGATTTAGAATTTTTGCTTGGAAATGTTTATAATAATATTTTTATACACCAAATAGACTCCAGAGAATTTTTCCTCAGGTAGACAGCAAATGTTGGACGTGTGACAGGGAAGGAAGAGATAATTGGGAATACATTTTCTGGGAGTATGGTCAGTTGGCGGACTTTAAGGATTCCCTGCAGGATACACTATCAGAGATTCTGGGTTTCAGATTTGTGGGATGAGGGAGATGACTTTAATGAGCGATGAGACAGAATCGGAGCTGCCTAGACATGGTAAGGCCTTGCTGTGTCTAATTACAGTGGCTGTCAAAAAGCAATTACAAGAAAATGGAAATCAAATTCTAAACCAACTATATTAGAAGTAGTGAATATAACAGAGATAAAACAACTATAATTGAGACCTTTAGAAAAGGGAGGAGCAAACTACACAAGAAAAAAATGGGAACTTTGGGATCGATACATACAGGGGAAGAATGACATTTAAAAGAAGGCATGTCTTTAATAAGCTATGCAATGTTTGACTGAAAATGATTGGGTAGATTATAAGTGATGTATAATGTTTGCAAATGGCAGTGTCAGTATGATTTGTGATGTAAAATGCTTGCAACTAAGATTGTGTCTGTGTGGTTTGTTTTCATTTATATAAACGTATGATTGCTTATGTCATAAGTGATGGTTTAATAAAGAGGTTTCTTGTTTAAAAAAGAGCAGAAATTGAATTTATATTGTGTTCCTCAGGTTATATGATATATGACGATATAAGTGAAGTATAATGTTTGCCAAACGTGAACTTAATACACTGATTACTTTTATATAAATGTAAATTTGCCTTTGTCACAAGTGATAATTGAATAAATGGAGAAGGATTAACTCGGGGCCCTCTCAGAGTGGTTAGGGTGTCAAGCAAATGGGAGCTCTCAGAAAATGAGTATGAGACAATTTGTGGTAAGGGAGGATTACTCAACTGCAATACTGGTTTGCTGGGTGGGCACTTAACGTTATGGATTTATGGAAAACAATGGGTGAGAAAGTACATAAACAAGTTACACAACAAACACCAGCAATAAAGGAGGGGAGGGAGGGATCTGGAAGTCAGATTATGATTAGGAGCAGAAGCCAGACACACAGCCTTTTAAAACCACAACAAGAAAAGGGTGAGAGAGTTGTGAAAAAAATAAAACTGGATCTCAAGTCCTGTGGGTAACAGTTTCAGAAACTTTTACTTTGAATCTGCCCCCGCCCCAGACATTAAAGTAAAGTTGTCTAAGTTGAACTTATCATAGCACCAGATGCTCAAATGATCACTGCTGCAGTAGTCATGGGGGAGATGGGTCGTTTAGCTTAAAGTAAACTTGGATATCACTTTAGGCATAAAAGAAAGATTAGTTCACAAAAAAAAAAAACTGTCCCCTATGGAAAATGAGGTAGGGTTGACTCACCATAAAAGCTTACAATTCAGACACCCTTCTTGCAGATGTCAGAGCAATCAATAAAACTGCTTTTCAAGTTAAGTTAAAGTCAGACAGGTTAGCTGGTTCAAACGCAGCAAGTGTTAGCTTCTCTAACACAATTAAAATCCCATGAAGGGGCTACATTTTTACTTGGCAGCCTCTTAAGCAAAACCTCTTCAAAGAACATTTTGACAAAAGACTGGCTTAAAAAGAGGACGATTTATGGGCAGACATGCTGAAATGACTGATAAATGAACCATGACAGAGGAATAAGAAATGTCATAGGAAAGTAACTCGCACAAATATTGTAAAACCAGAAAAACTAGCCCTGAATGGCTACTGGTTACCTTTTTGACACTAACTAGATAACCTTTTCCAATTGTTAATATACGACTTTCTAGTAGCAGGCTTCCTTGCCTTCATTAGTACCTGATGCACATCCTCAGTAAACACGTACCTAAAAGAAATTAAGACCTTATCATCCAGGCGGTCAACTGAAAATGTTTGATGTCGGAGTGTATCCAGAGTGTTCTTGTGTGAGTAGATCCAGTCTGTGAGGAAGCTTGTGGTAATCGTTCCTGGCCATTTCTGAAAGAAGGGAGAAAGTACAGTTTTGTACCTACCATAAATGTAGATGTCCGATAGGTATGCATCTGCAGTCATAACATATGGGTTGTCCTGCCTCAGGCAGCCCTTCGGTCGGCCGGATTCCAAAGTCTGGGTCTGGCCTCGGCTGATGTCGCACTTCACCCGACGTCATAGCTGCTGGGGTATAAAGGCATCAGCCGACGCCATTTTCCTCAGCGTTTCTTGCCCCAGATGCCAGGTGCCCTCTAGGAAGGCTAAATTTGGATAAATGTAGAAAATTCCAAACAGTAGAAAGCAAAATATATATATGCATATATACATACAAACAAATACACCATAATAGATTCCCACAGCTAGCTAAAAGAGGGGTAAGTACCCTAGGAATACCACAGAGGGGAAGGAGGGAGGGTAATCCTGACTGCAGATGCATACCTATCGGACATCTACATTTATGGTAGGTACAAAACTGTACTATGTCCTTCAAGGATGCATCTGCAGTCATAACATATGGGTAGAATACCATAGCCAAACTGGGGGAGGAGGCACTAAGATAATGATGGTGTAGTTAAGATCCCTTGTAAAACAGCAGTTGCAAAACCTGCTCGGGATCTGGAGTATAAAGGAAGATTATAATGCTTGGCAAATGTATGCACGGAGCTCCAAGTAGCAGCTTCTAAAATGTCTTTGGTAGCCACTCCTCGTAGGAAAGCTGTAGTGGTGGCTGTAGC
Source organism: Protopterus annectens (assembly GCF_019279795.1). NCBI lineage: Eukaryota > Metazoa > Chordata > Ceratodontiformes > Protopteridae > Protopterus > Protopterus annectens. The sequence continues at coordinate 348,235,915 of NC_056747.1, read as the reverse complement.
TCTTATGGAGTGAGGCCTGATATTTTCAGGAGTTGTCTTTCCACGAAATGAGTAGCAGAATCGAATGCAATTTCCTATCCATTTGGAAATTGTCTGTTTTGAAATTGCTTTTCCTTGCACTCCTGTTGCATATGCTACCAGAAGCTGGTCAGTTTTTCTGTTGGCCTTGGTTCTGTCCAGATAGTAGTGCAGTTGTCTGTGTACATCCAAGGTGTGTAGTAGTTTCCCCCCCCCCTGTTCTGTGGGTTGGGGAAGAATGTAGGTAAATGTATAGCTTGGTTCAAGGATACCCTGGATATCACCTTTGGCATAAAAGTAGGATTGGTTCTCAGAGACACTCTATCCTGATGGAAGATAAGGAAAGGCTGCACTGCCATTAAAGCCTGTAACTCAGATACCCTTCTTGCTGAAGTGATTGCTAGCAGGAAGGCAGTTTTCCAAGATAAGAACTGTAAGTCTGCTGTTGGTGCTGGTTCAAAAGGGGGAAGTGTTAATTTTTCTAGCACAAAATTGAGATCCCATGCAGGCAGAGGTGGTTTCCTTGGAGGTTTTACATTTTTGATCCCTCTCAAAAATTGTCTGAGGAGAGGATGAGAGAAGACAGGAGGATCCATGTTGTACTCTGCTGAAATTGCTGATGCATGAATCTTAATGGAAGAATAGGACAGGCCATTGTGGAACAGTTCTGCTAAGTATTCCAGGATGTGTGCTAGGTTTGCCAGTGTGACATTTTCTCCCTTTTCTGCACTCCAAACGAGGAATCTTTTCCATTTGGCTGAATATGTTTTCCTTGTGGAGGGTCTGCGAGCCTCCAGGATAATGTCCTTAACCCTCTGAGATAAATCAGGTTGGTTTTGTTTTATGCAATTTTCCAAGCAGTTAGCTGCAGCATTTTTAAGTTTGGATGCAGGGTCTTGTAGTTGTTCTGCGTTAGAAGTAAAGGACATAGAGGTAGATGCCATGAGTGCGTTCGAGACATGCTTCTCAGTAGCGGGTACCAATGTTGCCTTGGCCAGTCTGGAGCTATCAGAATTACCTTTGGCTGTTCCTCTCTGATCTTCAGTAGAACTTTGTACATCAAAGGAAGAGGTGGAAAGGCATATACTGTCAGGGCCTTCCAGCTGAAAGGAAGAGAGTCCACCCTCCAGGCAAGTGGGTGGTATACTCTTGAGCAGAATTTCTTCAGTTGGTGGTTGTGTGGGGAGGCAAACAGGTCTATCTCTGGCATTCCCCATTTCTTTGTTATGGTTTTGAAAATATCTGGATGCAGCATCCATTCGTGAGCATCCGTGGTAGTTCTGCTTAAGCTGTCTGCTAGTGAATTCTCTTTCCCTGGTACAAATCTGGCCTGCAGTTGGATGTTGTGATTCAGGGCCAAGTTCCACAGGTCCATTGCCATCCAGCATAGAGGGTATGAATGTGTGCCTCCCTGTTTGTTGATGTACCACATGACTGTGGTATTGTCCCGCCCTTATCAGCAGGTGTCCTTGCTGGAGGAATGGTCTGAATGCCTCGATTGCATGCTTCACTGCCAGCATCTCCTTTAGATTTATGTGTAGATTCAGCTGGTCTTGGGACCATAGGCCTTGGATACACTTGTCTTCCATGTGTGCCCCCCAGCCTAGGTCTGAGGCGTCCATGGTGATGGTCTGCCTTGGATGTGGTTTGTGGAAAGGCAATCCTCTGTTTATCTGACAGGCCTGAGCAAACCACAGGAATTCTTTTTTCAGACATGGAATGATTGGTATCTGGGCTTCTAGACTGTGTTTGTGTTGAGACCATACATTCCTTAGGTACCATTGTAACTTTCTCATATGCAGCCTGGCATGTGGGATCAATATTATGCAGGATGCCATGTAACCCAGGGCCTACAGGACTATCCTTGCAGTAAGCGGAGTTTGTCTTGTTAATGCCATGAAATAGACTGGTAGTTGCTTTTGTTTTTCCTCTGTGAGAAAAACCATCTGAGTTATTGTGTCCAGTTCTGCACCCAAAAATGTTATCCTTTGGGATGGCACTAGTCTTGACTTTTGTATGTTGACTGTGTATCCCAAGGCTTGCAGCAGTTGTATGACATTGGCCAAATCCTTTATTAATTTTGTCTTGTTGTCCGCTTGTATTAGGCAGTCGTCTAGGTATGGGTAGATTTGAATTCCCTGAAGCCTGCAATGAGCAATTACTGATGCCAGGCAATTCGTGAATACTCTGGGCGCAGTAGATAAGCCAAAGGGCAATGCTGAGAATTGATAATGCTCTGATCCTGCAAGAAATCTGAGGTGTCTTCTGCAATCTGGTCGTATAGGGACGTGTAGGTATGCCTCCTTGAGATCTAGAGTCACCAGCCAAGACTCCTTGCCCAACATGGGAAGAAGTTGCTGTAGGGTCAGCATTTTGAATTTTGGAACAATGAGATATGTGTTCAGTGCGGACAAGTCGAGAATAGGCCTCCATTGATTTTCTTTTCTTGGTACAAGGAATAGTCTGGAGTAAAATCCTTGGCCTTGTTCCATAGATGGTACCTTTTCTATTGCTCTCATCCTTAGTAAACTGATGATTTGTTTTAGAGCCTCTGATTTCTGGCTTGGTGGAAGGTTTGGCATTCTTCTCTTTTGGTAGAGTGTGGAAGTGAAACCGGTAGCCCTTGTCTATTGTTTGTAAAGTCCATTTGTCTCCTGTAATGCAATGCCAATTTTTTGAGAATAAGGCTAGCTTTCCGCCCAAGGGTGCTTCCAGTTGTTCCCTGGTAGGCGGAATCAGAGGCAAGTCATTGTGTCTGTCCTGTGGAAGTGGTTGCAGTCGCAGCTGTGGCGGCACTTCTCTGGTTGGCAGGTTGCCACCGACGACCCCTGTAGGCACCCCTTGATTGACCTCTGCCTCTTGGGTGTCTATTTCTGCCTCTCTGTGCTCTGGAGGTGTCTGGAAAGGACCAATTCTTTGAAGGCCAATTTCTGCTAAACCTCGGAGGTTGAACCTGCAAGAAATCCTTGACTGTTTGGACGGATTTTGCTTTCTCTTCCACTTTCTTTAGAACCTCCTGTGCAGGGGAGCCAAACAAACTTTGTTTCTCCATAGGGGCATCCAGGAGTTTAGACTTAACATGGTCTGGTAAGGATTGTTCTTTTAACCAGGCATGCCTTCGAATCACTGCTCCAGTCATAGCTGATCTAAATGAAGCCTCCAGTGCATCATAGCCACATTTTAAGAAATGATTACTGACCTGCTGAGAGTTGTGTACCAAATCCTGAAGGGACTTACGATCTAAAGGTTCAGGAGAGGCCAGCTTTTTATTCAGCTGATCTAACAAAAATTCCTGGTACTGTATCATGTGAAATTGACAGTTTAAAGCCCTGGCAGAAAGAGTAGCAGATGTATAAACCTTTTTACCCCATCTCTCTAATGCTCTAGATTCTCTTTCAGAGGGTAGTGGGTTTTTGGCAGAGGCAGCTGCAACACCCTTAGGGCCCTGAGAAATGGTTTCTGGATCTGCAGCATGAGCCTTATACAAGTGGAAGTGAGAATCCGGGACCCTGTAGAATCTGTCAGGTTTGGCAGGGGCCGGGGGAAGAGAATCAGGGGCAGTACTGGCATCATTGTATGCATCATCAACAACTGATAGTACAGGTGGTATGGCTAAAGGCCTATGCTGTGGTAAGTGTACAAAAGTCCTTAGCCTTTTCCTAGAATCAGAAAAATCCTGACCCTGCCATTGGAAGTGTTCCCTCATTGAGTGTAGGGTTTCCCCAAATGAAAATTCTTCTGGAGGTGAGGCAGAAGGAATGGAGTCTTCTGCATCAGAATCCTCATAAGGTGAGTACGGGCCTTCCTGATGGTCAGAAAAATCTGAACCATCCAAGGAATAGTCAGAGGAGAGAGGTTCAGGGGGTTCAGTCCTGGGCCTCTTTTCAGGAGGGGGTTGAGAGGCCCTGTCTGGGTGAGGTTGGGTTCCCCTGATCAGAGAAATAAGGTCCTCAGCAAGGCTGAGAATCTGGGAACTAGAGGTAGGCCTGTGAGAGGGAGCTTTTGTAGGTAAGACCTTGGAAAGTTTGGCTGCTTTAGCCCTGGAAAAGGCCTTGATAGACATAGAAGCAGGGGGTCTAGCTGCCCCACGTGCAGGAGTAGAGATGTCCAATGGAATAGTGTCAGACAAATCTTGTGTGCCTGCTTGTTCAGCAGGAATTTCTGTAGCCGACTCAGCCATGGCCTGTGTGGTCTCGGTTATCGGAGGCATGCTTTCGGCCAAAGCGAGAACCGAGGTCTCTGTTTCAGCCGAAACCGAGACACTCACGGTAGGCCTAACCGTGGTTTCAGCCGAAACCGCGGGCCGCGAGTGTCGGTCCTTTTCTTTGCGTTTTTTAGCTAAATGTGTAGTCTGAGTCTCAGACGGCATTTTATATGCAAAAGTGGAGCCAAAAAACTCTTCTGCAAACTCCGACCGACGTCTGAGAGTCCATCGGTTGAAGGAAGCACAGGCTAAACAAGCTGATACGTCGTGGTCTGGGCCTAAGCAAGGAAGGCAGTAAGAGTGGAAATCCTTATGAGGTATTTGTTTCCCACAAGTTAAACACTTATTTACTTTGTCTGACATCGGCTGAGGCAAGAAAGAGTCCCCAACGGGGTACTTAGCTTTTTTAGAAGTCTTCGGTAGTTGAAATCTCTGGATCTGACCGACCGGCACTTGCGAACAGCTTCTGCTTCGGGCACCGCGCGGCAAGAAAGACTGAGGAAAATGGCGTCGGCTGATGCCTTTATACCCCAGCAGCTATGACGTCGGGTGAAGTGCGACATCAGCCGAGGCCAGACCCAGACTTTGTAATCCAGCCGACCGAAAGGCTGCCTGAGGCAGGACAACCCATATGTTATGACTGCAGATGCATCCTTGAAGGACATCAATAGTTGCCTATGCCAGAAAGGAGTCACTACAATGATCTTGAGGGATTCCTTCGGAATCTTCGTAAGTACCCTGTATATTAGTGGAAAGGGTGGAAAAGCTTATAGGAACAATCCTGTCCAAAGAAAGAAAATGCATCTGCCTTCCAGCAGAGAGTCCTGGAAAAGAATCTTGCCATTTGATAGTTCAAAGAGGAGGCAAAAAGGTCTATTTGAGGAACTCCCCACAGATGTATCAAATGCTGGAAGAATCCCTGACTTAGTTTCCATTCACAAGGGGCTGCCCTGTTCCTGCTCAGCTTGTCTAACCCACAATTTTGCTCTGAGAGAATGTAGGATGCCTGAAGAATGAGACTGTCCTGTGAAGCTATATCCCGAGCTAACATGGCTAGTCAGCAAAGGGGGTACAACCTAGTTTCACTTTGTGTGGTGAGGTACCACAGGACTGTGGTGTTGTCTGAAACTACATGAATAGGTCCTAGAGACCACAGATGGCTCAGAGTGTTGAGTGCCTTGATGAGGGCAAGCATCTCCTTGACATGTGTCCCATACCCCTGCATTTTTATCCTACCAGCAACTGTTTCCCAAGCAAAGTCTGAAGGGTCTGTGGTGACTGACTGCTTTGGAGCAAGAAGGGAAAGAGGGAGACCTGGATTTATGGATATCCTATTGTTTCCACCAAAAGACTTCTCTTCTAAAAAAAAATCCCAGTACCGGGACTTGAAAAGACAAAAGGCATTAATGGTGGGACCAAAGAGTTTTCAGATACCACTGCATCTATCTCACATATAGTCTTGCCAGGAGTATCATAAGAATAGTACATACCATGAGACCCAAAAAATCCCAAGATTTTCCCCCACAGTGACCAAGTCTGAGCAGAAAACCTTCAAAACCTATCTAAATAAGGATCTATTTTTTTTCCTGTGAAAGAAAAGTTCATTGAACTGAGATGTCTTACTGACAACCCAGGAACACAATCCCATGTCAGGGAGTCAAAAAAGACTTTTGACTAGTCTCTTGGAATCCCAGCTTGCGTAAGAGATCTCTTACCTACGGGAGAGAGATTCCTAACACTTTGAGAGAGAATCTACAAAGATAAGCAAGCTGTCTAAATATGGAAAAAATCTGGGCATCCCACTGCCTCCAAAGAGCTATAACTGGAGCTAGATACTTTGTGACTACTCCTGGGGCAACAGATAGACCAAAGGTTAACGTAAAGAACAGATAATGTGATTCAGTCATAAAAAATCTGAAGAAACGTCTGAAGTCTGGATGAACAGGAATGTGATAAGCATCAGGTAAGTTTAGTGTTACCATGAAACCTCAGAGAGGTAGACAAGGTTACAGGTTATGAAATGACATCATTTTGAGATAGGGTACTATCATAAAAAGGTTTATCCAGGAGTGGTCTCAACACATTTTCTTTCTTTGGCACTAGGTACAACATGGTCTGATATACAGGAAGAGGAAGGACTCCCCTGAAAGGCAGGAATTTCCTCCCACTGTCATCTGCAATCTTGATGAATGATATTCAGAACCCATTTGTCTGACGCAATCTGCTGGCAAGGATAAAAAAGGAGATCAACACTTTCTAGAAGTAAAAAGGAGCCAGAGTGGGAGTGGGTCAGACATACTGTACTGTCCTTGGTTTTGGGAGGTTGGAGTCATTTTTGGAACTCCCATGCCATACCATCTTAAAGATCTGCTTACTTGAATTCTGATTTCTGCCAAAAATGGGAGAGAAGAAAGAAAATCCATTTGGACAATCTGGAAGACGGCAACCAAAAACTCTAAGATTCTGGATAAGACTGCCCCTTTCATCACACTTTTTGATCACCTCTGCAGCAGAGGGCCCAAACACCAACTCTCTATGCAAGGAAGAATTTAAAATTTCATTTTAACATCATCTGGAAGGTTTGGGAATACAGTCAAACAAATCTCCACAAAACAGTACCAGTGGTCATAGCCCTGGAAGGAGTATCAACAGAGTCATACACACACTGAAAACAAGTAGTAGTGGCCAGTGCAAAAGAAGAAACTAAGTTGCTTAAAACAGACTGTTTAAATAAAATAGTCAAAACACCAACTAGAGCAAATGCCTCTCCGCAGGGAACCAAAAAGTATAACACAAACAGCAGCAAACATATGGCAGAGGCAACCACGTAGAATACTATCAGCCAGTCTTCTTCAAAGTATCAATCCTTTATTGGTTTACACTGGTAAGCGCTTTCACATAATGCTTCATCAGACCAAAAAACACCTATACCTCATTATCCTGGTCTTACATAGTCTTCCAAATCATGTGACTCAAACAATTTATAAAATAATAAAAGTTAAAACAATTGTAAAAAGCACAAGCAATAACTTAAACATACATCAACACAAAGTATATAAAAGATGCATATATCTAAGCTTATACTGCTGACATAAATAATTAGCATACATTAAAAAATATATTAGAAAACATCGAAGTAAAAAGCTTCCACTATATTGCACAATGTTAAAAGCATCCTGAATAAATCAGGGGCAATGATGCGTCTCTTTCACAAGAAGAAACTGTAGATAAAACAGCCCTCATACTTTTCACAATTTGCCTGGATAAGCTAACATATGAACCTGACAATTCAAAATTCTGAAAACTAAAGCTGCAGAAGTATAAACTTTTTTTCCTAAAGCTATCAATAATTCTCCCATCCATATCAAAAAGATTAGGACTGAAATTAACTACGTGCTTAGCAGCACTGGGATCACCTAAGGCTTTAGCTGTTAAGCCAGGTTTAGGAATAGTGTATAAATATTTAGAAGACTGAGGATTTATACACATCCTTTCTGACTTTTTAGGGGTAGCTGGTTGACAGGAAAATTGCAGGCAGTAACACACATTCTCTAAAGCTGACAGAATAGGAGGAATGGATGTATGTTCTGGAAAATCTTTTTGTAACAAGGGGACTGGGAAACTTCAGTGTTCTCCCACTGAAAACACTGGTACATTCTAGCAATAGTCTCACAGAAAAAGAAATCCCAGCAGGGAAAAACAGAAACTGAGCTGCTCTGAGTCTGAATCAGAAATGAGAAAAAAAAAGCAAATCCATCTCACTAAATTTTGCTCAGATTCAGAATCTTAAATCTCTTCAGGAAGAGAGGAATCCTACTTTACAAGTAGGGTCAATAGCCTGAATTAAACCCTGAGGCAGACTCTCAAACTACTCCTGTCTAAAGAAATTTGAGGAGGAATAGATACAAGGTTGGTTTTCGGTTTCTTTTTCACAGGAAAAGTGGGACCAGCAATGTTACCAATGGCAACAGCTGATTTCTGAGGGATTGGCACAGCATTCTGGTACAATAGGGATATCTTCCCTTATTCCAGTCCCAGGAACAAGAGTGGCTTCTCTCTTGTCCACTGACAGAACTTCCACAGCCACAGAGGATGTGGATAACTTCCAGTCCATAGTGGCTGGAAGTGCTACACCAGAGAGATCCAGGGTAAAAGAGGAGTGGTCTGAAGTATAACAAATGGCAACTGAGACAAATTGCTAACCTGCTGTGCTGGCAAAGGACGTTTGCTTAACTTTTTCTTTTTGTGACTGGGAGAAGGAATGATCGTGGGACTGGTAGTCTGTTCCATGGTCAAGATGGAAATGGTCTCTTTTTCCTGAGGAAGACAAGTAGCAAATGATGGTAAAACTACCAGTCAATAAAAGTTACTTTTTTCTAAGCAAAAAAAATACAGTAAAAAGAACTTTCAAACACTATGTCAGCCACACCACGGGAAAATAAACAAATTCTCCTCCTCCCATCTTTAAAAACTTTCCTGATGAGAAGAGTAATAAAACTTCAACATATTTTAGAAAAATAGAAGTTTCTTCCCCAAAGGGAACTTATTCAGCCAACAAAGGAAAGCACAAGCCAACAGTTGATCCTCAAAAGCCTCCGAAGAGTGTTCTCCTCAGTGGCAACTAAGTTCTGAAGGGCTTTGCAACTAAACTTGTCTTTTAGTCAGCTCAGCATGAGCTGCTTGATAGTCTGGGTGCAAGGAAGGTGCCCTGAAACTGGCCAACTATTACATCCTTTTCTTGGCTATTGCAGCAGTGATCAATATGATGAACATCAGTGTTAAAACAATACCAAGGTAGAGAGAAAGCTACTGCAATGTAACTTTAAGCAGGTATATAAAGTCATTACAAGTACTGAAGCACAAATCCTGAAGCAGAATTCACAATACTACCAGTACTACAATCATACCACAGACTACTTCACCAGACTATGCAAAAATTTACCAGTAATGCTGTCATAAAGAAGGCTCAAATCTGTCAGCAGAACACAGTCATGCCACAACTGTGAAATAAACTACCAGATTGTTCAGACTGGAAATAGAAGTGCAGTACAATGTATAAACAATTCTAAAATCTTATGTGAAGATGGAGCATTGCTAAAACTACAAATGAAGCTAAAAGACTAAAGTCAAACAACAAACTAAAAAAATGCAAAGGGATAAAACGCAGAGAAGTACAAAAGTATTACCACATAAGACTCTATAATTGCAATTTAAACATTTAAGTAGAATTAAATACAAATATTTTTCCCGTTTGAAGGAAAGCTTGTATCTCGCACCTCTCAAAGTCTTGATCAAAAGCAATGGGAAGTCATTTGTCTTCCTGGCCTGCTGGCAAGGAATCTTGAAGCACACCGTCTGTTTTGAAAGGAGGCAAATGGATCTATCTCAGTTGTTCCCCACAGCTGAATCAATTCCTGGAAGGTTCACAGGTGCAAATGTCCATTCTTGAAGGATCATCCTGGTCCTGCTCAGCTCTACAGTAATATTTTGTTCTAACAGAATGTATGAAGCCTGGAGAGTCAAAATTAGCTGAGATGCTCTCTCTCAGACTATCATGGTAAGTCTGCAAAGGGGCAAGGATAAGAACGTGTACCCCCCTGCAATCTCTTTGTATACCACATCACTGTGATATGGTCTGTGATTGTTTGCAGAGATGATGGAGACCAGAGATGATTTAAGGCTTTTAGAGAATTTATCATCTCTTGACATTTATGTGCTTTTTGGCTGTCAAGCTCATTTTACAGTCCTTGCACTTTCACCTCCTTTAAGAGACCCCTGCCCAAAGTTCAATGCATCCTTTGTGACAGATTGATGAGTAGGAGGAAAAGGAAAGACTTAGATTGAGGGACAACTGGTCTACCCGACATGGCAATGCCAGTCTTACAACCCCAGCACTGGTATCTGAAAGGATGGAGAAGTATTGATGGTGGGACTAGACTGAGCCAGGAAAGTAGAGTTGTGTACAGTCCTCATAAATGTAGATGTTTGAGTGTATTCACTGTTGCAGTCATCACATTTGGGTTATCCCTGCCAGGGTAGCCCTCGGCCGGCCCAAATACCAGAGGCTTAGTATTTCTATGTCGGCTACTGTCGCTTCAGGACTGATTTCAGGTTGTCAGTAGTATAAAGTAAGGCAGTCAATGCCATTACATCAGTTTTTCTTGCCCTAACCTGTCAGGAGCCCACAAGTAGGAGTCAGGTTCTGGTGGAAGAACCCCACCCGTAGAAAGTAAATACCAATATGTCCCTTGTAAGGAAAGAATTGAAAGGGGGATGGAGGGAGGGAAACCAGGACTGCAACAGTGAATACACTCGAACATCTACATTTATGGTAAGTGTACACAACTGTACTATGTTCTTCGTGCTTCACTGTTGCAGTCATCACATTGGGGTTGATTCCCAAAGCTGAGGAAAAGGGTGGAGGCAGTCAAGGAAACTGGGGGCTGGCTAGGATGCCCTGCAAGACTACAGAGGCAAACCCTGCCCTGGATTTGGAGAAGGGAGTCAGGTGGTAATGTCTGGTAAAAAAGTGTGAACAGATGTCCAGGTGTCAGCCTCTAGGATGTCTCTTATGGGGACTCCTTTGAGGAAAGCTGAGAGGTGGAAGTTGCTCTGGTGGACAGAGTCCTGACCTCCTTGGGGGGGGGGGGGGCTTTCCATGTTGTTTGTAGCAGAAATGGGTGTAGTGTGCTATCCATTTGGAAATGGTTTGTTTGGAGATGGCTTTGCCTTCTCCCCCTGTAGCAAAGCTAACCAGCAATTGATCAGACTTTCTGAAGGATTTAGTCCTGTCTACACAGAATCTGAGCTGTCTGTGCACATCTAGAGAATGCAGGATCCTTTCCCCTTTGTTCTGGGGATTAGGAAAAAAAAAGGTGGCCAGGACAGCCATCATCTCTTTTTGGTTGATGTGCAGAGGGATTTGCTGCAGGCTCCATTGGCCCTGTATGCACCGGCCATCCAGGTGTGCACCCCAAGCATAGTCTGATGCATCTGTAGTGAGGGTCTGGGGGGGCAGGGGGTGGTGAGAAAGGTAGTCCCTTGTTGTGAGAGTATGCTGTTGCCCACCAAAGAAAATCTTTTCTGAGACAAGAAATTATAGGTGTAAGAGTCTCCAGGTCTTGAGAGTGTTGACACCAAAGGCTTTTTAGGTACCACTGAAGTTTCCTCATATGGAGTCTGGCATATGGAATGAGTAGTATGCAAGATGCCATGAACCCCAGAGCTTGCAGGATCTTCCTTGCTGATAACTGGGGTCTGGTAGCTAGTTAAGAGAAGTAGGCTGTTAGAAAAATTTGTTTTTCTGGTGTAAGGAATGCCATCTGGGATGGTGTGGTCCAGGCTTGCTCCCAGGAAGATAATCCTTTGGGTGGGCACCAGCTTGGATTTCATTTTGTTGACTGTGTACCTTAGCGAGGTTAATAGGGTCTTTACAAAGTCCGGGTGCTTCAGCAGCTTTACCTGGCTGTCTGCCTGAATAAGGCAGTCATCTAAGTATGGGCAAATCTGCAAAAGGCAATGGCAGAAGCCAGACATTTTGTGAAAAGTCTGGGAGCAGTAGATAAGCTAAAGGGAAGCGCAGAGAACTGAAAGTGTTGAGATCCTGCCCTGAAATGGAGATATTTCCTGCATGATTCCCTTAAAGGAATGTGGAGGTAGGCCTCTTTTAGATCTAGGGTGGCTAGCCAAGCGTCCTTGGACAGCATGGGTAGCAGCTGCTGGAGGGTGAGCATTTTGAATTTTGGGATCACCAGGAAGGTAAAAAAAAAAAAAAAAAAAAAAAAGGTTTCAGAAAGCAACCAGTAGTTTTAAAGTACATAAAGTGCGTTGCATCTGAAAAGGTTTGATTTTATTAAATTAAAGTGCTTTATGCACTTTAAAACTACTGGTTGCTTTCTGAAGTTGCTTTTTTTCTATTTTAGTAGTTTATTTTGTGTTTTATCACCAGGAAGGTATTTAGAATGGATAGATAAAGGATGGGGCTCCAGGTGCCCTCTTTTCTGGACACCTGAAAAAGTCTGGAGTAGAAACCTTGGCCTATCTGTTCTGCAGGAACGTGCTCTACTGCCCTCATAGAAAACAAGGAAAGGATTTGCTTTTGAGCCTCTGCCCACTGGCTTGCAGGTAGATCTGGGAACCCTATTGGGGTTGGAAGGGAGTGGAAGTAAAATTTGTATCCCTAAGACACTATGTTGAGAACCCAGTGGTCGTTGGTAATGGTGGCCTAGGTGCTTGTGTGAAAGGAGAGTTTTCCTCCTAGGGGTAAGTGAAGGTGGGCAGAAGGAGGGGGTGGGGGAGGTAAGTCATTGTGAGTTCTTACCATAAAGGGGTGGCTTAGAACTCCCTGGTTTTAAAGTGGAGGTAGTCCACTGCTTAGATCTTTGCATTCCCTGTGGCTGCTGTCTGGGGGGGGGGGGGGGTCTGGTTCCCCGGGGCCTGGGCTGGACTGGCTTAGTGGGAGCAGGTAAGGACCAGTGCTTGGTGGGACAATGCCTGCTGGACCTGTAAGAAATCCTTAACTGTCTGCATAGATTTTGCTTTTTCTTCCATCTTTTTTAAGACCTCTTCTGCCTTAGTACCAAATAAATTGTTTTTGTGCAAGGGGGCATTCAACAATTTAGATCTGGCATGGTCTGGTAGGGGCTGTTCCTTAAGCCATGCATGCCTTCTAATGACAGATCCAGTGACTGCTGCCCTGGCAGGAAGCTTCTAGGGTGTCAAAACCACAGTGCAAGGTGTGTTTAGTTACTTGACTTGCAGAATGCATTAACTCTTGTAACACTTTAGATTCTGTACAAGCAGGAAAGGAAGATATTTTTTGTTTGAGGACGTCCAGGGTATGTTGCTAAAATTTTAGTATATGGAACTGACAATTTAGTACCCTGACAGCAAGAGTAGCTGAGGTGCATACTTTTTTACCCCATCTGTCTAGTGCTCTGGAATCCCTATCTGAGGGGGTGGGATTCTTAGTAGAGGTTGCTTTAATCCCTTTAGGCCCTTCATAAATTACCTCAGGGTCAGCAGTAGGATTTTTAAAAAGAAATTTGAGTCAGGGACTCTATAGTACCGGTCTAGTTTTCTGGGTGCAGGAGGGAGTCTGTCAGGAGTATAGCTGGATTCCAGGAAAACATCCTCCACAACATCCAGGACTGGGGGGATGGCCAAGGGTCTGTGCTGTGGAAGATCTAAGAAATCCCAGTGTCTCTCTTCAGATTCAGGATAGTCTTGCCTCTCCCACTGGAAATGCTCTCTTAAGGTATGAAGGGTTTCCTCGAAGGAAAAATCCTCTGGGGGAGAGGCTGAAGGGATGGAATCCTCTGCATAAGAATCCTCATAAGTAGAGAGGGGTTGCATATCTTCATATTCAGATGCATCAGAGTCATCTGACTCTTGTTCAGACAAAACTCAGGGGACAGATCTCTTTTCCTTTTGGAGGGGGTAGCTTGGCTTCCCCTGATCAGCATGATAAGGTCTTCCGCCATTTTAAGCATTTGAGACCGAGGCAAGGAAGCAGGTGCCTGAGATTAGGTCGTTGGTTTCTTGGGTGTGGTTCATTCCCTGGGCCTAAGAAAAGTACAGTTTTGTACCTACCATAAATGTAGATGTTCGAGTGTTCACCCTGCTGCAGTCATCACACTTGGGTTATCCTGCCGTCAGGCAGTCCCACAGTCGGCCCGAATTCCGAAGTCTTGGTCCGGCGTCAGTTGCTGTCGTTTCTTCCCTGATGTCAGTGCGTCAGGGGTATATAAGAGGCATCCGATGCCATTTTATTCAGTTTTTCTTGCCCCAGATGTCAGGTGCCCCCAAAAAGTAGGCAAAAGATATATATATATATATATATATATATATATATATATACACACACATATATATACACACACACACATATGGCTATATAAAAATAAAACAAAACCCTTAGGTACAAGAAAATACACCATAGAGGTAGTATAGGATAAAGTGGTAGAGATAAGTTCAGCTAGTTCAGAGGGGATGGAGGGAGGGTAACCTGGACTGCAGCCGGGTGAACACTAACATCTACATTGATGGTAGGTACAAATCTGTACTATGTTCATCGTGTTACCCTGCTGCAGTCATCACACTTGGGTTGAATCCCAAAGCTAAGGAGAGGAGGTGGAGTCAAACAGGGTTAGAAGAGGCTAGTAGGCCCTGCAAAACTGCAGTGGCAAAACCAGCTCTAGTCTTAGAGTAAAGAGGTAAGTGATGGTGGTTGGTGAAGGTGTGCACTGAACTCCAAGTAGCAGCTTCCAGAATATCCTTGGTTGGCACTCCCCTAAGAAAGGCTGCTGATGTAGCTGTAGCCCTGGTGGAGTGGGACTTAATGTTAGCAGGTACTGGTTTCCCATGGTGTGTGTAGCAGAAACGTATGCACTGTCCATTCCATTTAGAAATGGTCTGTTTTGAGATGGCTTTTCCTTGTGATCCTGTAGCATAGGCTACAAAAAGCTGGTCAGTTTTTCTGAAAGCCTTAGTTTTATCCGAGTAGTAACGTAATTGCTTGTGAATGTCCAAAGAGTGCAGGAGTATTTCTCCTTTATTCTGGGGATTTGGGAAGAAGGTGGGAAAGTGAATGGTTTGGTTTAGGGCCACACTGGACACCACCTTTGGCATAAAGGAAGGATCAAGTCCATAGAGAAACTCTGTCTGGATGAAAAATGAGGAAAGGTTCCACTGCCATTAGTGCCTGTAGCTCTGAGACTCTTCTAGCTGAGGTTATTGCTAGTAGTAGGCCAGTTTTCCATGAAATAAATTTTAAATCAGTTGAAAAAGCTTGTTCAAAGGGCAGCAGTGTAAGCTTTTCCAGGACAAAGTAGGTGTTGGAGCTCTCCTTGGCGGTCTTAAGTTCTTAGCCCCTCTGAGGTACTGTCTTAGGAGTGGATGTGAAAATAAAGGAGGATCCATGCTGTAATGAGCTGAAATTGCTGAGGCATGGATCTTAATAGATGAAAAAGAAAGTCCTTTGTGTAACATCTCAGTGGGCCTCCTGGCCTCCAGAATGACATCCATAACAGCTTTGGATAAAGGTGTTGGCTGGTTGTTTAGGTAATTTGCCATGCAGCCAGGTTTAGTGTCTTGAGCTGGCTATGTAGAATCAGATTGTCTCGCTGGGTGACCAGGTGTGGAATTTGTGGCAAAATCCATGGTGGGCCCTTGGCCACGGTCCTTAAAATTGGATACCAATGTTGGCGTGGCCAATCTGGTGCAACGAGAATCATTTGTGGCGTCTGTAATCTGACTTTCAGCAGTACCTTTGCTAGAAGAGGCAGTGGAGGGAAGGCATACACTGTCAATGTTTTCCAACTGAATGAGAGAGCGTCCACTTTCCAAGCTAGAGGATGGAAGGTCCTTGTGCAAAATTTTTGAAGTTGGTGGTTGTGGGGGCTTGCAAACATATCTGTGTCTGGGCGTCCCCACTTTTGAGCTATCATTGCAAATACTTGTGGATCTAGTTTCCATTCGTGTGGATCCATGATGTTTCTGCTTAGGTCGTCTGCCAATGTGTTTTTCTTTCCTGGCAGGAACTGTGCTTGTAACTGAACCTGGTAAGACAGTGCAGTGTTCCACAAGGTCATTGCTTGCCTGCATAGAGAGTAGGAATGTGTGCCCCCTTGCTTGTTTATGTACCACATAACTGTGGTGTTGTCTGTCCTTATTAGTAGTTGTCCTGGGTGTAGAAGGTCCTTGAAAGCTGTTAGGGCATTCTGCACTGCTAGCATTTCTTTTTGATTGATATGCAGGTGTCTCTGATCTGTAGTCCATTTGCCCTGAATGCACTGTCCTGCCATGTGTGCTCCCCAGGCATAGTCCGATGCATCTGTTGTCATAGTTTGCCTGGTTGTGGGTAAGGTGAAAGGCTGACCCTTGTTGAGGTGACATGCCTGTGCCCACCATAGAAACTCCTGTTGAAGGCAGGGAATGAGTGGAATCATTGTTTCCAAGCTGTGGCTGTGCTGAGTCCATACACTTTTCAGGTACCACTGTAATTTCCTCATATGCAGTTTTGCAAATGGTATTAGTAGAATGCAAGATGCCATGAATCCCAAGGCCTGCAGAATTTTTCTTGCAGGGAGTTGGGTCTTTGTTGCCATTATTTTGAAATATTGAAACAGTTGTCGTTGTTTGTCTGGCGTGAGATAAGCCATCTGGGCCGTTGTATTCAAGCTGGCACCCAGGAATGTTATGTTTTGTGAGGGCACTAGTTTTGATTTCTTTTCATTTACTGTGTACCCTAGGCAACTTATTAGGTGTTCAACAAATGCCAGATGCTGCAGAAGAATGTCCTTGCTTTCTGCTTGAATAAGACAGTTGTCCAGGTATGGGTATATTTGAATTCCTCTGTCTGCAGTATGCAATTACTGGTGCCAGGCATTTTGTGAAGACCCTGAGCGCAGTAGATAAACCAAAGGGCAGTGCAGAGAATTGATAATGCGTTGAACCTGCAATGAAGCGGAGGTATCTTCTGCAATTTTGTCTGATAGGGACATGCAGGTATGCCTCCTTGAGGTCCAAAGTGACTAGCCAAGCCTTCTTGCCCAGCATGGAAAGAAGCTGCTGTAGTGTTAGCATCTTGAATTTTGGTACTTGCAGATAGTTGTTCAGAACTGAAAGATCCAGAATGGGTCTCCATGCTTTGTCCTTTCTTGGAACTAGGAAGAGTCTTGAGTAAAATCCTTGTCCCTGCTCCTGTGTAGGTACCTGTTGAATGGCTCTCATGTTCATGAGAGCTGTAATTTGTTTTTGTGCCTCTGCCCATTGATTTGGTGGCAGGTTTGGCATTCCTTTGATCCTTGGTTAGGTATGAAAGTAGAATCTGTATCCTTGAGAGACAATGTTTAGAACCCGTTTGTCTTTTGTGATGATGTGCCAGTTGTCTGCAAAAAATGTTAGTTTTCCTCCCAAGGGTGTTGCCTGGAGAGATTTGTTTGGTGGTTTGAGGACAGAGTCATTGCATCTGCCTTCTGTTAGCTTGGGGCCTGTCTTCTTCTTCTTTCTGGGTAGCATAACCCCATTGGCGAGGTTTATAAGGGCCCTGTGACTGACCTCTGCCCCTTGGGCGTCTGTATTTGCCCCTCTGTGATCTGTCTGAAGCTGGAAAGGACCAATTTTTTGTTGGCCAATTTCTGCTGAAGCGAGGGGGTTGTACCTGCAAGAAGTCCTTGACCGTTTGCATAGATTTAGCCTTATCCTCCATTTTCTTTAAAACCTCTTCTGCTTTGACAAATAATACATCCTGTTGTAAAGGTGCATCTAATAATTTTGCATTAACATGGTCAGGGAGGGTTTGCTCTTTTAACCAAGCATGTCTACGAATGACTGAGCCAGTAACAGCTGCTCTACAGGAAGCTTCCAGTGAATCAAATCCGCATTCTAAAGTATGCTTGCCCACCTGTTCAACTGCATGAAACATATCCTGCATTTCCTTGAACTCAGGCTGTTCTGAGTGTGTGCTCATTTTTTGTTTTAACTGAGACATCAGGAATTGTTGATATTTCAACATGTGAAACTGGCAATTTAATGCTCTCATAGCCAGAGTTGCAGAGGTGTATATTTTCCTTCCCCATCTATCTAGGGCTCTGGAATCTCTTTCAGAGGGCACAGGATTTTTAGCCATAGAAGCCTTTGCTCCCTTAGGACCCTGGGATATGGTTTCTGGGTCAGCTACAGGGCTTTTATAAAGGAATTTGTGAGAGTCAGGTACTCTGTAGTATCTGTCTGGTTTTGGCTGGAGCAGGAGGTAGAGAGTCTGGATGTAGACTCCAAGTAGACATCATCCACAATATCTAAAACAGGAGGAACAGCAAGAGGTCTGCGCTGGGGTAATAGAAGGAACTCTCGGAGCCTTTTCTTAGAATCTGAGTAATCCTGGGATTCCCAGTGGAAATGTTCCCTCATGGTATGTAATGTTTCCCCAAATGAATAGTCTTCAGGGGGAGATGCTGAGGGAATAGAGTCTTCAGCATCAGAATCCTCATAAGGTGGAAAAGTGTAATCCTGTTCCTCAGAAGAATCCGAGGAGAGAGAAACCTGGTCAGAGGATGCATAATCCTCCTCTTGTCTTGGTCTTTTATCAGGAGGGGGATGGGCACCCCTGATAATGGTAATTAAATCTTCAGCCATCTTAAGCATCTGTTTCTTAGGCATGGGGCCTTGACCTGTAGACTGATGAACAGTTTTCTTAGATTTTAAATGAGTTTTAAGTTTAGCATAAGATGTAATGGTGAGTGTAGTCGGTCTGAAGACACCTTCTGCAACCGAAGGCGTTTCCTCTGCACCGGTGTCTAAATCTGCTCTGGTGTCGATAGATGGCTGCGTCGGCCTTGTAGACTCCGTGTGGGAGTCGGCAGCTGTCTGGAGTTTCAGCTCTGCGGTCATCAGGGGCTGCGTAGGTGCCTCACTGAAAACCGGAGAACCGGCAACAGGCTCAGCTGAGGCCTCAGGGTCTGGCTTATTCCTAGGCTGCCTGTCCTTATCCTTGCATTTTTTATGAATTGCAGTCGTTGGCTGCTCTGACGGCATGATATAATTGAATTTCCTACCAAAGTAATGCCGTGCTAAGTCAAAATGGCATTTGATAGTGCGTTTATTAAACCTAGCGCAAAACCGACAACCTGTGACGTCGTGGTCTGGACCTAGGCAAGGAATGCAATAGGAATGGAAGTCCTTATGAGGTATTTGCTTCCCACAAGAAATGCAATTGTTAACTTTTTCTGACATCGGACTGAGGCAAGAAAATATTCCCCAACGGGGTACTTAGCTTTATTGAAGACTTTGGACTGAAATTCAAATCGAAAATCTCAGGTGTCGGCCGACCGGCACTTGCGAACTGCTTCTGCTTCGGGCACCGCGCAAGAAAGACTGAAGAAAATGGCGTTGGATGCCTCTTGTATACCCCTGACGCACTGACGTCAGGGAAGAAGCGACAGCAAACGACGCCGGACCAAGACACTGGAATTCGGGCCGACTGCGGGACCGCCTGACGGCAGGATAACCCAAGTGTGATGACTGCAGCAGGGTAACACGAACATCTTGGTCGTTTTCGAAAGAACGGTAGTCGCAAAAGAAGATGCCAGTTTGTGTCGAGAATCGGTAGTGCGAAGGACTTCCTCGGAAGCTGGTTTCTGCTCAGCAGCTCTGGACCCATCCAAGGTAGAGATGACTGCAGGATCCTTAGTCAAAGAGTTTTGCGGCATACCGGACTTCAAAAGGGTCTCGGTAGCAGCCTGCGAATCCACAGAAGCAGGCATCAGGGGCTGTGAAAGCACCTCATTGAGGACCAGAGAACTGATGACTAGCTTAACGGAAGCATCATCGGTAGGTTTGGACCTGTGCAGTCTTGTCTCTATCTTTATCTTTACGTTTTTCCGGAAGATCTGATGTCGGATGGCTTACAGAAGCTATATTGTAATTCGAAGACTGCAAGCGAAAATATCTAGCTACAATAACGGCCCGACAACAGAGGATAGGTCTGGCTTTGAACAAAGCAAAGAAGCGACAACAGGGGACGTCGTGGTCTGGACCTAAACAAGTGACGCAGTAAGAATGAAAGTCTCGGTGTGGTATTTGCTTTCCACAGGCAAGACAATTAACTTTTTTCTGACATCGGTTAGTACAAGAAAAAAGGATCCCCAACAGGGTACTTAGCTTTAGAAGACTTCAACTTCAATTCGGTAGACGAAACTCAGGTAGCGGCCGACCGGCACTCGTGCAAACTGCTTCTGCTTCGGGCTACACAGCAAGAAAGACTGATGTAATGGCATTGGCTGCCTTACTTTATACTACTGACGACCTGATTTCAGTCCTGAGGCAACAGAAACCGACGCAGAAATACTAAGCCTCTGGTATTCGGTGAAACACGAACATCATCCACTGAATTTTCCTCATGTGAATTCAGGCCAAGAAAGTCACTGTAACCACAGAGACCATGAAGCCCAGAATCCTGAAACAGTCCCTGACAGATGCCAGGCACTGGATGGAAAACATCAGGAACAGCTCTTTGTACAATTCCAGTTTATCCAGAGGAAAAAAAGCCCTTCCTAGGAATGTATTCACAAGATATTATAGGTTCACAGGTGTGTACTAGGCTAATTGGCCTTGGAGCCTTTACAAGCCTAGCCCACAGGATTACCCTGGCATTCTGCCACCTGACCTTAGTTCCTAGTGCTGTCGAGTAGAGCCACTGGAGTGATTCCCATCCACTCATCAAGATTTCTCTTGAAGAGGGCCAGTGAGGTGCTCTGCTTGACATGTATGGGAAGTCTATTCCATAGCATGGGCAGTCTCTGGGTTAATAACCTGTTCCTTCAGCATGTTCTATTGACTGTGGTAATGAGGTTGAGGTCTCTGGAGCATGTGGTGGGGAGTGACTGGGATTTCTTTAGATGTAGCATTTCTAACAGAGCTGGGTCAGACATGGCTTTGTAAGTCAAGCACAGATTGCCTCTAAGTAGGCGATATGAGAGAGAGAATAATTGGAGTTTTCTGTGTGTCCATATAGGACATATGTTTAAGGCCTAGGATCCTCTTTGTGAGGTGCTTTTGCAGCCTCTCCAGTTGTTGCAGGTGTCTAGTGAGGTACATGGTAAATGGGGCATTGTACTCAATGATTGGCCTAATGAGGGAAGAGTAAAGGGAGACAATGACCTCTTTTTTCCTGGATGCAAAATCTTAGTAAAATGTGCCACATAGGATTTCTGACCACAGTGGCAACATGGTGGTCAAAAGAAAGGTTGCTGTCAACCTGTGTTCCCAGATGTCTTAACGCCTTCCGTGTTCAGTGGACTACCATCAATGTGGTAATTTAAGGGAACTGGGTTTTTCCCAAGGGGGATGACGACATTTTTGGCAATGAGCTTAAGGCCATGGTTCTGACACCAGTCGTTGGTGTCACTGAGGCCTTTCTGCAGGATGTCAACATCACTTGAGGAGTTAATAGCTCCCAACTTGTAATAGTCTGCAAACTTTGTCAGCCAGAGTCCGTTCGTGTTGGCCTGGACTTGAGAGAAGCAGAGAAGTAGATACCAAACAGGAGAGGACCCAGGACCGAACCCTATGGGACTCCACTCGTGACTGGTCGGCAGTCTGACTTGGAGTCAGCTACTTTCACATGGTGGGCTCTATCTGTGAGCCAATTTGCAACCTACCTAGTGATACTGGGACTGATGCCTAGCTTAGTGAGTTTTTCTACGACTCCTGAGTGGGGAATAGTATCAAAGGCCTTGGCCAGATCAAGGCAGGCTGTATGAACCCCCTTGCCTTCATCCACAGCTCTGGTGACTGACTCAAAGAAGTCGGCCAAGTTGAGCAGGCATGATCTACCCTTCACAAAACTAAACTGTGTAGGATCCAGAGTGTGGAGATTCCCTATACCCTTGTTTATTAGGTCCATGATGACGCAATCCATAGCTTTGCATATCAGACTCGTCAGGCTAATTGGGCGATAATTCCCAGGGTCTGTAGTCACTCCTCCTTTGCGGAGAGGGATGACTGTAGCTGTGTGCCATTCGGTAGGGACAAAGCCTGAGATGAGGCTGTGATTGAACAGGGCACACAGGTGAGGTGCCAGTTCACTCTGTAGTTCACGAAGAACACAGCCAGGAATATTGTCAGGTCCCATAGAAGCTGTATTCTTGGCCTTGGACAGTGCTGTTTTAACCTGTGCAGCAACAACACTGGGTGCCTGGCAATCTACTGGTATTATGATTGGTCCTTGGGGAGAGTAAAGTTAGCAGTGAATCTGTCGGCCAGTATATTGGCAATATCTGTTGGCTCGGTATAGAAGGTATCATTGTGCAGTAGCTCAGAGCAAATCTGCGTATTGCCGTGGAGATTCTTTACATAAGTATAGAAAGCCTTGTGGTTGTCTACTATCTACTGCAATTCTGTTTTCATAGCTATCTTTAGAGATTTGATGAGGGATCTCAACTTTCTGTTGAGGCTGATAAGGGAGTTTTTTCATTCTTGGGACTTCGCCTTATTCCGCATCAGTTTCCTCCTTCTGTTGTAGAGTTTGTTTATGACAGGGGACCACCAGATTGGCTTCCTTTTTTTTTTTTTTTTTTTTGAGGAGAGCATCTTGGCTCTACTGGGTATGGCAAGATCCATGCATTTGTGTATGTGTTCGTACAGTGCATCGGTGTATGATTCGGCAGTCATGCAACTATTCTCCATTTGCATGGGTGCCGTGAAATTAGCCACCTTTGTTTTTAGGAGCCCAAAATTAGCTTTGGAAAAGTTTTTCATGGTGGTAACCTTTTTTGGGGGGGGGGGGGATCTGGATTTCCAAGGTGATTATTTTGTGGTTGGATCTAACCAGGAAGGAGTTGACTATTGGTGTAGAGCAATGGTTGCCCATGTTAGTAATGACCAGGTGAAGGATGATGCATTACCAACTGAGCTACTGTGGGAAGGAATGATAGATGATTCCAGTAAATTCACCTGGAGCCCCAGACTAACGAAAAATTCCTTAATTCAAGTCAGAGAATTTAGACATTTGGCAAATCAATCTGTAACCATAAGCCAACTGTCCTAATATGAAAATATGTAAAGTCTGCTGTAAACAATTTTTGAAGCCAGTCACTTTGTAAATACACATGTAAGTATCCTTGGTACAGTAGATAGATCGAAGGGTGACACAAGGAACTGATAATGTATGTCAGATACAGAAAATCTTAAACACCTGAATTCTCTGCAGACTGATATGTGATAAGCATCTGTTAAATGCAACATTTAAAAAAAAAGAAAGAGACAAAGAATAGTGCTTTGGAAGGACAACATTTTGAACTTTGGGACTATGACAAGTAGCTTGAGAATAGTGGTCTAGTACAGGTCTCTAGGTTCCTTTTCTCTTTGTCATCAGAAACCCACCTCTACAGAAATCCTTTCCCATTCTATGTTTTTATGACTCCCAGCAACATGTGTTCCAAAACTGAAAGAAACAGGGAAGTCTGGTTTGCAGGATCGGAGGATTCCACTGAAATTACCATTGCCCTCTGTATACTTGTTGAATGATTCTCTGAAACAACCTTTGTCTGACATAATCTGATGCCAGCAAGAAAGATGTACACCTAAACTGCTAAGATACATTTAAAGGATTGCCACCGGGGGGGGTGCACGGACTTGCAGGGACAGGCAGTCATTCTATTCCTCAGTTGTAGAAGGCTTCCCCTTTTCTTGTTTTAAAATTCTGTTTATTTGAACCTTGCTGAGACTTCTTTATTTCCTATAAAAAGGACACGAAGTGGAAAGTTAGTTCTAGCTAAAGTTAGATGATGAGGGTTGAAAGTTATTGGTAACCTCCGGAATCAACTTCCTCTTTCATTAAATCTTTTAAGGGCTTAAGCAGCAGAAAGGCTAAACAAAACATCTTAGTCAAGGTTAAAATCTCAGCTTTAACATCTTCTGGTGCACAGCTCTCAACCAATCAGGGACAAATCCAAAAATAATCGGGGACAGTTAAGACATTTACAGAATAAGGGAATATGAATCAATATACATTTTCTAAAGTAAAAGAACTGTATAACTTTTAGTGTCATTATTAAGTGTCATTTGCCACCTTTTCTCCAAAAGTTGCCAGTTTTATAGGTTAATAAATAATTTATTAGGTAATCATTCTGCAGACTATTACAATTCTAAATAATAATCAGAGGTCAAAATCAACCCCTGCACCATGTACCTATTAGGTAAACACCTTAACAGCTGTCTACCTCTCTTCATAAACCTATGACAGTCATTTATTTCTACACCAGAGTCCAGTGCCTAGCTACTTTGCCCTAAGCTATATGGCTTCCATAAACATTTACATTTGTGCTCTTTCTTAGCTTCCTCATTCCTCTGCTTTATACAAATTTTCCTAAAATTTCCAAAATATGTCCAATACCTTTAAAATCTCTGGTTATTTTTCTTGTCATAAGCTCCCCAAGTCTGTTGACAACACTTTCTACTTTCTGTTGCCCAAGTCGCCTTGCTAAAAGTTTCTGTGTTCTGAAGTTATCAAAAAATAGTTACTTAACAGCAATCTTGCTAAACTATGTAATACATATTATCAAAATACTCAGCTTTCTTTTTAGTACTTTAACTTTGTTTTGGAGCATTTTATTTTATTGCTTTTTTGTTGCTTATTGTTTCAGTATTTTGCTTACAAGAAGAATGAAAAATAGCTAACTTTTTGAAGAGTGGCACATATGCCCGTCTCAGTTCTATGTCATAACACTGAAAATGCATAACAGTGAGACTCAAAGTCAAGCCCATATCACTGAAAACCTACCACCAAAAACATTCTCCACAAGAAACAACCTAAAAATATGTTTTTGCAGGGAAGCAAGTCCCCCTGCACCTCCAATGATAGAGGCTTCGCCACCCCACCCCCTTACTTATATATACTAACTTCATGATTGCACAACTGTGGAGAAAAGGAAAAACATATCCCACACAGTGAATCACTGCTTAAGAGCAAATATGGACATCTACAGATCTGGAGGTATAATATGATGCTGACCTCTGCAATTCAAGCATACTGTGCTAGACTCACACCCCTAACAACCTCTATGATAAGGAATGACACTTATCACAAGACATTCTACACAATTCTATACAGTCCTACACTTTTTAGTGTGTTATGAGTTTTCATTGAAATGGGTTCAACCTTATGTATTTTTAGTATTATGATAGGGAACCACCTGTCTCTTACACCAACACGCCTCCATATCGCTCTGCAAACTTGAAGACTCAACAAATCCTCCAGTGTCATCAGAAGCAGCCCAAACAGCAAGGACGGCTCCTTTATTTCAAATTTTACCACAGACTTTAACTCCCGACTCAGACTTGGTAGTGTGGCTCCTGAACACAGCTACATTAAAGGGATCAGCTAACAACAAACTGATCTTTGCAGTCCATGTCTTAGGAACTACGTTGAAGTCGTTGGTTTAAGGGAAAAATTAAAAACAGACTGTAACGTTAAAAGCAATACAGGCAAGATAGTGAGAAAACACAAAGTAAAGGAATATGCGCCACTTCTCATGCTACACTTAAATAAGCAAGACTGTTTTGTCAAATGATTGGGGGGGGGATATGAAGACTAAAGACAGAAAAATTATGGAATGCAAACGTTTATGCAACTCTGGGTATTAAGGAGGCTCTGGGTATGAACAAAGAAACCTTACAAATGAATGTAGCACTGAAAAAAGTTCTACAGAATGTTCAAACTTGACTATCAATAAAAAGAAGTTATGTCCTTACCATAACGTTCCATGTGGAGTGTTCATCTCGCCTTGGTTATTACACATGGGTTCGGAGCCGATCCTCGGCTCCGTGCCGGCCGACTGCAAGCTCTGCATCGAGAAGAAGCTCGAGGACATCTAATACCCACAATCCCCCTCTGCCTTTACCTCAGATCTAGTTTGCAAGCAAACCAGACAACAATCACGCATACATGCCAAACTATATACATAATTACATATATACAAACATACCAAGGGTATGATAGTAACACCAACACTGCAACAGCAGAAGGAGAATACTCCAGACCAGGCACCAAATCGAACGTTCTTCCTAAGGGTGGGAAGGGTGGGAGTGTAATAACCAAGGCGAGATGAACACTCCACATGGAACGTTATGGTAAGGACATAACTTCTTTATGTGAGAGTGTTCAATCTCGCCTTTGTTCTTACACATGGGTAGCGTCCCTAGCTCCATGATCCTGAGGAACTCAAGGGAGAACGTTCTTGAGCACAGTGGAACCAAAGGTTGCCCTATCCCTAGAAACCCTGTCCACTTTGTAATGAGAAATAAATGTATGTGGTTTAGCCCAAGTAGCAGCCGCACAAATGATGTCTAAAGGTAAACGAGCTGCATGAGCCAAAGATGTAGAAATTGATCTGGTAGAATGTCCTCTGGGTTTTGCTGATAATGTTTGATCACAATTCTCATAAACATAAATGATACAATCAGTTAGCCACTTAGAAAGAGTTCGTTTCGTAACTGCAAGACCCTTTCTGCTGTCAGCAAAAGCTATAAATAGCTGATCAGATTTCCTGTGATCTTTTGTTCTATCCAAATAAAATCTGAGTTGTCTATGGACGTCCAGTTTGTGCAACATATACTCTAATTTATTAGAGTGGTCTTTAAAGAAGGTGGGTAATTCAATGGACTGATTAATATTACTAGTAGAACAAACTTTGGGAAGAAAGGATGGATTAGTGCGTAGGGATACTCTGTCAGAATGAAAAATTAAATAGGGATGTTTGACCAAAAGGGCCTGCAGCTCAGACACCGGTCTAGCCGATGTAATAGCCACTAGAAATAATGTTTTCCATGACAAAAATTTCAAAGTGCAACTTGAAGCTGGTTCAAAGGGTGGTAGCATCAATTTAGAGAGCAATAAATTTAAATTCCATGGTGATGTCGGACTTCTGACTGGTGGTCTGATATGAAAGGAACCTTTTAAAAAGGCTTTACAGAGTCTGTGAGCCATAATAGGTGCACCACTTTCTTCTATATGATAGCTAGAAATGGCAGCCAACTGTACTCTTAAGGTAGCCGGAGAAGCTCCTTCCTGAAATAATTCGGCTAGAAATTCTAAGACCTTATTCAACGGAGCTGTAACAGGGTCCAACTGATGTGACTCCGCCCAGAAGACAAAACGTTTCCATTTACTAGTATAAGTCTTTGTAGTGGAAACTTATGAGAAGCTACCAAAATATCTTGAACCGCCGATGTAAGGGGAACTGACCTGGCTAAAAAGGGAAGCGGAGCAGCCAAGCTGCTAGATGGAGAGATTCCAGGGATGGGTGAGGAACTCCTGACGAGTGAGTCAGTAGATCTGGCTCTGGGTCCAGCATCCAAGGTCCCCGAATGCGGTGATGCAAGAGAAAGGGGAACCAAATTTGACGAGGCCAGAACGGAGCAATGAGAATTATAGTCCTCTGAAGGTTGTTTGCTTTCTGCAGAAACTTTGCAATCAGGGGAAATGGAGGAAAAGCATATAGGAGACCCGGGGGCCAATCGTGCACCAGCGTCCCTTGGGACTTCCCTGGAGGGTAATAGGGCAAAGTAGCTCCTGCATTTGGCGTTCATTGGAGACGCAAACAGATCGCAGGTAGGCTGGCCCCATTTGCGAAAAATCTTTTCCGCAACTGACTGTTTGAGGACCACTCGTGAGGCAATAGTATTGCCCTGCTCAGCCTGTCGGCTATGGCGTTGGATGACCCGGGATGTGCGTTGCGATCAGAAAGCGACGGTGGACTCTGCCCATTGCCAAATTCTCATGGCCTCTCTGCATAGTTGGTAGGACCTGGTTCCCCTTGCTTGTTTATGTACCAGACTACGGACATGTTGTCTGTCTGAACTGCAATGGTCCCTGGAGGAAGAAGGGGAGCAAAGTGTTGCAACGCCAAAACACTGCCCTCAACTCCAGAACATTGATGTGCAGATTGTACTCCAGATTGGTCCATTCGCCTTGGACTGTCTGTCCCTGAAAGATGCCCCCCCACCCTATCAGGGAAGCGTCCGTGGTTATCGTCGCTGACGGTGTGGGTAGCACAAATGGTCTTCCGCCGGATAGGTTGCAAGTCTGTAACCACCACATTAGGTGTGATTTGCATGTTTTCGTTATCAAAATTTCGTGAGTCAGTGGTAGTCGTTGGAATGACCATTGTGCAAATAGAAGCCATTGTAGCACTCTCATGTGCAGTCTTCCCAATGGTATTGCTATGAGAGAAGCTGCCATGAGACCCAAAACTTTCAGAACAATTTTGCTGGGGATTTTCTGGACGACAGCAGAAGGGAAATGTTGAATTGAAGCTAGTATTCTTTCTGTCGGAAGTTTTAGAACTAACTGACGCGTATCCAATTCCGCTCCTATAAATAAGATATGCTGTGATGGCTGTAGCAAAGATTTTGAAATTTACTGAAATGCCAAGGTGTGTACAAAGTTGTAGGAGTAATCCCTGGCTTGTATCAGTTGACGCCTGGTGGTGGCAGACAGGAGCCAGTCGTCCAGATACGGAAACACCTGGAATCCTAGGCGCCTCAGATGAGACGCTACCACTGCCATGCATTTGGTGAAGACCCTGGGGCTGTGGTCAGGCCAAAGGGCAGGGCTCGAAACTGATAGTGACTGGCTCCCAGCCGAAGCGCAAGTGATCTCTGGGCGCCCTGGCCATTTTGATGTGGTAGTATCGTCCTTCAGATCTATTGAGCACATCCAGTCGTCCTTCTGTAAGAATGGAAGGATCGATTGAAGCGTGACCATTCGGAACTTTTCCTTCTTGACAAAGGTGTTGAGATGACTTAGGTCCAGAATTGGCCTCCAGTCCCCTGTTTTCTTTGGAACTAAAAAGAACCTTGAGTAAGTTCGAATCCTATTTGGTCCGCTGGGACTGGTTGGATGACTCTTTTTCTTAGCAGCTTTGAAATTTCTGTAGCTGCTGGGTCTCGCAGATGGGGTGGTACATCTGGGAGTTTTTTCTTTGGAATGGGGGTGGATAGAAATGGGATTTTGTAACCTCTGGTAACAACACTTTTTACCCAATTGTCTGAAGAAAGGTTTTGCCAGGCCTGAGGGTATAAAGCTAAGCGACCCCCGACTGCCTCCAGAGCAGGGCAGTCGGGCCTCCTCTCAGGAGTGCTGAAAAGGTTTGCCAGGGAGGTTATCCCTGTCACCTTGGTTTTGCGGACCCCCTCTGCCGCCTCCTCTGCCTCTAGAGGGGGCATCACCCTGTGTGTTTGGAAAAGATCCTTGAGGTTTTCGAAACCACATTTTCCCACCACGTTGCCCTTTGGGGTACGGTCTGGAAGGGGTGGAAAAACGGACTCCGACAGCAGACAGAGTCTTTCCCTCCTGTTCACACCGGGTAAGGGTCTCCTTTACTTTAGGGCCAAAAAGTGTGGCTCCATCAAAAGGGGCGTTAGTAAAGGAAGACTTGAAGGCTTCCGCAAACGAACATAAGCGCATCCAGGATTGCCTACGAAGAGCAATCGCTGAAGCCGCTGCCCTACTCGATCCTTCGGCTGCATAGGATATCAGCCTCATGGATGAGTTCACAATGGACGTAAGGGTGTTGAGATGCGCTGTAACTTTCTCTGAGACAGCGGCATCTGTAGCACCCTGGAGGGTATCTCCCAACTCTTTGACTAGATCCCTCTGTAAACGTGTAAAATGGGTCAAATAGTTCAGGGAACGCATAGAGAAAGCCGCTGAACTGAAAATGCGCTTCCCATATCTGTCCATGGTCCTAGAATCTTTGTTAGGCGGATGGACAGATGAGGAAGACTCCGACATCTCCTTTTTCGTGGCCGCTGCCACCACCATGGCGTCTACTGGAACTCCTTTGGTAAGGTAAGCTTTGTCCTGTGGTGCCGTGATGTACTTATTTGGCTTCCTAGGGACAGGTTCCACCGTGTCAGGAGTCTCCCACGCCCTTCGAGCAATTAATTCCATTAACTCATCAAAGGCGGAGTGACCCAGGAGGAGGAAGGGCGGGCACCAAATGCCTTCAGCAAAACTGACTCATCCTCAGAAGGGGGGAGGGCTTGCCAGTCACCTCTCTGTTTAAGGATCTCCAAGATGTCAGAAAAAGAGACATCCTCTGAAGGTGACTTAGGGGACCCTTCTGACTCATCTAAGTCAGTATCAGATGTCAAGGATTCTTGTGGAGAATCCAAGTGTCTCCTCTTACACAGTCTTTTCCTAGGAACTTCTTCGTGGGGAGCATCCGAAGAAGCCTCCGAGGAAGAGGGGCACCCTCCAGGGGTGGCTGAGACACTGGTGCCCGACGCTTGGACGTGGCCGTGGGTGCAGAGGAGGATAACGGTCCTTTGTGGGGAGGAGAAGCTGTACCTGCTGATGTGGTTGTCTGGGTAGACAACACCTTCCCCATGAGGTCGAAGGCCCCCGGGTCCCGAGTCGAGGTATCTCCCGGTTCGAAGAAATGGGAAGAATCCCGAAACAGGAACCGAAGGCACCGACCCCGAGGACGGAACCGAATCGATCCGTGCCGAGGCCCCGAGAGGGAGAGTCGGAACCGAAACATCGGTCCGACTCTCGGTCCCGGAACCAAGGACAGATCTTCGGGCCCGAGACTCCGGTACCGGATCGGATGGAGTCGAGGTAAACGGTGCCGACCGAGAAAAAGACGGTTCTGGCACCGAGGGCTCCACAATCATCAGGTCAGCTTCTTCCGGCTCCGAAGACTGAACAGGTCTCGGAGGAGGAACAGATGGAGATAGAGCAAAACTACAAAGTTTTAGTCACAAGTCCAAGAAGGGGTAGGCCCCGAAAAACTCTAACTCGAGAGTTAACAAGTTAACTTATTCTAAGTATAGAGAATTCCTGACACTCACACACCTACTCTTACTTAGTAACTAGAATTTAAAGAAACTTTCTGAAAATTAGTACAGAATAGATAAAAAATCTTATCTGAACAGCCCCGAGCTAGTCTCCAGCGATGCGTACTGCAGCAGCGGCAAACTAGATCTGAGGTAAAGGCAGAGGGGGATTGTGGGTATTAGATGTCCTCGAGC
Organism: Protopterus annectens; assembly: GCF_019279795.1. Classification (NCBI taxonomy): domain Eukaryota; kingdom Metazoa; phylum Chordata; order Ceratodontiformes; family Protopteridae; genus Protopterus; species Protopterus annectens. Next base: position 348,205,158 of record NC_056747.1, on the reverse strand, counting down.
TTCTTCTCGATGCAGAGCTTGCAGTCGGCCGGCACGGAGCCAAGGATCGGCTCCGAACCCATGTGTAATAACCAAGGCGAGATTGAACACTCTCACATCTTAAATGCAGCACTTAAATTTAGAAATTCATCAACTGAACAAGGTGTTAACTAATCGCACTCCAATTTTTAGAACAAAAGTATTAAAAAAGTTGCTGTGTAATGAGATACCAAGTTTAACCAAAATGAAAACCTTTTCTGCTTCTGCCGGTCTCTTTCTTTTCGGGAAGATGAACCCAAATGCTGCCCTTTCTCCAGCTCTTCTCCTGCAGCCTTGAGGACATGACCTTGCACAGATGTTGGCAGTTTGGCTATCAAAGGAGCTACCAGCCATACACCAGACCTTTCTGAAGAGCTGAAAATAATGCAAAATAGTGATTACAGCATACAATGACTGATGAAACTCTTGAAAAAATATGAAATAATTTAACCTATGTAGTTTGGAAGAGGCTCTCACCACAAAACTGCATTTTTGGCAGCAATACATTCAGCAGATCATTGTTCTATGAAACAATCTAAAGTCAACTTTTTTTTAGCTAATATCTTCAACACTATTTAAAGGCCCTCTCCACCTTCCCCAATAAAACATCATCAGACGAATGCAGGCATGGCCATAATGGAAGCAGTGATCCCCCTTCTCATTACTTTGCCACCACAAGTACAGGATAGCTTAATGTATAGGGATCTACTCTGCAAGACTGATGCATAAACGCATTAAACAAGCTGGGGCATAACGCATCAAATGCATGAAAGCCCAAATATGATTACATTTGAAGAATGATATAAAGAATACAGAATGAAGCAGCAACACCATAATGAACTGCATAAATGGCTATAATCAATGTTTAGTACAAAGGCACCACTGGATAATGAGGCTAAGTTCGAAACCTTTTATTAACACACGTTAAGCGCTTTCATCCAACCTCTGTTGGACTTCTTCAGAACAACACATGAAAGAAACTCGACCTTTTTACATATACCTTAAAACCTGTTAAATTAAATAATTAATTATCAATAGACAATTAACCCATGAGTAATCCCATTCACTTACCCCAACCATAAAACACCATTTGAATACATATTAAAACCCTAATAAATACAAACCAAATAAAAATACTAAATAATCCATAAAGTCATTTTGGTGTTAATCTAAAATATACTTTAATCTCAGTATAGCTGTTACACTAACATTGTTATTAATACCCGAAAAAGTGGTGGCATCTAGCTTCAATTGCCACCTCAATTCATGAATATCTAAATCTAGGTCCAGAACCCTGCCTGTTCTTGGTCAATTGCTGTAAATCTACAAATTTAAATCTATGACCTGGATTTTTAGATTTATGCCTTGCCAATGCATTAGTAATCTTCACATTTTTGATGTCTAAAATAGGTTCCCTGATTCCATCTTTAAAATGCCTACTAGTCTTACTGACAGAAGGCTGAACAAAACTCACATTTGGCCATATATACTAGGTTCGTACTGTTACAATTAAAATGTCCATGAAAATGGAATGTTCTTATATTATGTGTTTTTTCACCAGACTCAAAAATGTGTGTACATACATTACATCTGCCACACTTGAAATTACCAAGTGCTCTACTGCACTGGTAAGAATCAATAAGAGCCCCCAATTCCAAAATCTCCTTAAACGATCTCTCTCTTCTGAAAACTAACCTGGGGGGGTCCCCCATCTTGTCCATAAAGGAACTGTCACAGCATGTAACAATCTCCAGTTCTTTTGAATGATGTGACTGACCCATTCAACATCCTGATTAAAAGTAGTGATAAACAGTAACCCATCACCCATCTTTCTTAAACCTAAGTTGCCACGTCTTGGCCTGTTAGAACCTTCTGCCATATTAGAATCCAAGGTTCCTCTAAGTATAGGCTTATACATGCCCCCCACTCTTTTGGCTCTAACCTCCTTTTCCAAAATCCTGCACAGGGCTTCAGGGTATCCCTTTTGATAAATAACGCCGTAATAAAATCAAGCTCCAACAAAAAGTCATGATCTCTCGTGACCATTCTGGCAGCCCTTACAAACTGTCCCTTGACAATAGACATTTTCTGATGGTAAGGGTGCCAACTACAAAATTCCAGATAGGAGTTAGAAAATGTGGGTTTTCTGTAAATATTAGCTCTCGGGGTGTTACGGCCACTATCAGTGGTCAACAAGACATCCAAGTATGACACCCTATCTCTACTATACTTGTGTGTGAACTTAAAATTAAACTGTATGATTAATATATTGAAGGACTTTTTTTTTTCAACATTTCTTCTTGTCCATCCCAAACAAATATGTCATCCAAAAATCTGGTGTAGTGTTTAATACATGCCCAGAATTCACTGGGAAAAATAAATTCCTGCTCCCAGTTGGACATAAAATTGGCATATATAGGGGCACATACCACTCCCATAGCCAAATGGTCTTCATAGTAGTTGCACTGGTGTAGTTGGCAATGTGGTTTCTATGACCACCGGCACTGGGGATTGGAGAAATAGTAAATTTGACTTTCAAACCAGGGCAGGCGGAGTGACCAATCAACAGACTGCTGTGCATCAGTCCTTATTAGATAGGATTATGTCCTTTGAAAAGAGACTGTTCCTTTTAAAGAAGTTGCAAATTGAGAATGGTTATTTAGAAAGAAATATTGAACTGGGGCAGGTACCAAGGGGCTTATGGTGCTGGGAAGTATCCTAATGGTGTAGAAAGTAACGAAGATATGCTCACTGAGGTTCACCGGCTTTTTGACCAGACAGGTACTGAGCTTATTAAAATAATGACAAAATACAACAGCCGCTGAACTGACCAGCTTTTGGGTGAGTTGGAAAAAGAAAACAAACTGATTACTAAGGACTTACTGTTTGAACATTACCAGACTAATTATTGTAACATTTTCGCTGGTATTGATGCAAGCTGTAATAGTATTTTCCAAAGAAAGGTTAATAAATTGAAAAGGGATACAAGGAAGTATACCAATAACCAGGTATATCTGCTGTCCATTGGTAACATTGGTAACCAAGTGTCTCCAGCCAATCAGCATTCTGAAGAGAACCAGGAAGTGACATCTCAACAGAGGGTTTTTCAGTTGGTTCAATCAGCATTCCCTTTAGAGAAGGTCTGAGATGATCCAAACGCTTAAGGAACAGAGAACCGAGGTCAACATCACAATAAGATCCCGACCAAAGATACAAGGAGCAGGGAGCAAGGCCGAAGACCCGGTACAATCAGTGGAATTATCAGAAATGTCATTAACGGACTTTTCCATGGGGTCGCTTGGACAGGTATTTATATGGACAATGATGTATGTTTTAATTCTGAAGCTTCATCTACTGTTGTTCACCCTTGTGAAACATGCCAGCAAGTCAACTTTGTTAGTGGTGCACTCGATTCATTAGATGGTAGGCTGGTGACTATGGAGCCTGCCATGGAGAGTGAACCGAAAAGTTTCTGATGTACCTGTGAGTGGCTATAAACAGGCAAATACAATTTTAATTGAGAATGGGCAAAATGGTCTTGATTTGCTGTCTAATGCCACTTCTGAATGTAGTGATACAGGTGGTGACAGTGGTTTGTCTATTTTTTTAATCAAGTATTTTTTCAACCGATATTCTTTTGCCAAATGATTTAAACAATAATGGGCGGGCTAATTTTGAGCCGTCCCTGGACAATGGGGTCCGCAATTTCTAATGTTTCAGACTTGGACAAACACTGATATTTCCATGGACAATGGACAAATTGACTGACATTTTATATAATGCTATGTTTGATCTCTTTGACATGTGTTGTCATTGGTCCAGACAATATTGTTAATGCAGCTGGTGATTATAACATTTATAAATATTCTAAAAATTTTATTAGTGTAGCACATGCTGATTTGTTATCCAAGGGTTTCACATTTGTGCCATGTAGGTGTGGTGATTTATCTAACCTTTTAATAGATTTAAAACTTTTCACTCGCAAAGTGAATTTAAAAGTGTGGTTTAATGGGGGTTGTGATGAACAAGGGAACGAGCTAAAAAGACCCAGTTATTTCAATCCCCCCCTTAAGAGTTGTGTAGGGACATAGGAGAAAATGTGTGAGACTGACATCAGGGATGGTTATAAGGATAAATCCCATAGGATGTCTTGTAATTTGTCCTTAAGTGAGAAAACCAGTTTGAGGGAATTGGCGACAGATACCAATATTCGGATAATGAAACCGGATAAAGGTAGTGGGGCAGTTATCCTTGATAGGTGTGACTATTCGGATAAGATGACAGCCTTATTGACTGAGGACACTTATTGTGAGAGAAATCTTTATGAAATTCATATAGCCTATAGGAGGGCTGGATCTTTTAATAGAGGATATGGTACACCAAGGACAAATTAATGAGAAGGAATATCGATTTCTAAGGAATGATTATCCAGTAATACCAAACATTTTTTGGTATTCCCAAAATCTACAAAGGCCTAGACTCTTCAAAGTTTAGGCCTACTGTGGATGGTAAAAGGGCAAAAACTTGCTTTTTAAGTATTTGGATAATTTGCAAAAGGGGTTAGGAACATTTTCTTATACTACCAAGGAATTGTGGAAATTTGTGGACCAACTGAATGGGGTTACTATCACTGAATACACCTTTTTAGTTACTATAGATGTTTGTAATCTTTTTTCAGTGATACCCCATAGTGTTGGGCTAGAAAGGCCGGGAGTACAGCTTGGGAAGACTCACCTTTTTAATCAAGACGAAATTCATGTTTTTACCACCTTGATGGAGGCAGTTTTAACAAACAACTTCTTGCATTTTGAAGGACAATATTACAAGCAGGCGAGTGGTGTGGCTATGGGGGCGGCATGTGCCCCTATATATGCCAATTTTATGTCCCACTGAGAGCAGGAATTTAATTTTTTCCAGTGAATTCTGGACATGTATTAAACACTACACCAGATTTTTGGATGACATTTTTGTTGTTTGGGATGGACAAGAAGACATGTTAAAAAATGTCCTTCAATATATTAATCATACAGTTTAATTTTTTAAGTTCACAGGTATAGTAGAGATAGGATGCCATATTTGGATGTCCTGTTGACCATTGATAGTGGCAGTAAAGTACAGCTGTGTACCTACCATAAATGTAGATGTTTGAGTGTATTCACTGTTGCAGTCATTACAATTGGGTTATCCTGCTGGCAGGCTACCCGCAGTCGGCCTGAATTCCAAAGTCCTGGTCCGGCGTTGGTCGCTGTCGTCTCCTCTCCGTCAGTGTGCCAGGGGTATAAAAGATGCAGCAGACGCCATTTTCTTCAGTTTTTCTTGCCCCAGATGTCAGGTGCCCCCAAAAGGGTAGGCTAATTTATGCCAATAAACATGCATGCAGTAAAGTAAAACTCTACCTTCATCTATAAGCAAATACACCACATAGGTTGTATAGAATAGAGAAGTACAGATAAGGCCCAGCAAAGGAAAGGGGGATGGTGGGTAACCTGTACTGCAACAGTGAATACACTTGAACATCTACATTTATGGTAGGTACACAACTGTACTATGCTCATCGTGTTTCACTGTTGCAGTCATTACAACTGGGTAGAATCCCAAAGCTAAGGTTGGGCAGCTGGGGCTAAATAGGATTAGGAGAGGTTATGAGGCCCTGCAGAACTGCAGTGGCAAAGCTTGCTCTAGATTTAGAGTAGAGAGGTAAGTGATAGTGCTTTGTAAAAGTATGCACTGAACTCCAAGTTGCAACCTCCAAGATGTCTTTGGTTGGTACTCCTCTGAGGAAGGCTTCTGAAGTGGCTGCTGCTCTGGTTGAATGTGGTCTAATGCCCTTAGGCACTGATTTGCCATGCTGTGAATAGCAGAAATGAATGCAGTGGCCTATCCATTTTGAAATAGTCTGTTTTGAGATAGTCTTTCCTTGTGATCCTGCAGCATATGCCACTAGAAGTTGCTCAGTCTTGTCTGAAAGCTTTGGTTCTGTCCAAGTAGAAGTGTAGCTGCCTGTGAATGTCCAAAGAATGCAGAAGTCTTTCACCCTTATTCTCTGGGTTTGGCTAAAAGGTAGGCAAATTAATTGTTTGATTCAGGGCCACACTGGACACTACCTTAAGCATAAATGTCGGGTTTGTCCTCAGAGAAACCCCGTCCTGATGGAAAATGATAAAGGGTTCCACAGCCATGAGTGCCTGTAACTCTGAGACTCGTCTTGCAGAGGTTATTGCTAGGAGCAAAGCTGTTTTCCAAGATAAGAATTTTATATCAGCTGTAGAAGCTGGCTCAAAAGGAGGCAGTGTGGGTTTTTCCAAGACATAATTTAGGTCTCATGAAGCTATTGGCGCTCTCCTTGGAGGTCTTATGTTTTTGTCCCCTCTGAGGTACTGCCTTAGTAATGGATGAGAAAATAGAGATGGTTCTGTATTGTAGTGAGCTGAAATGGCAGAGGCATGAATCTTAATTGAGGAAAAGGACAGGCCTTTGTCCAGCATCTCAGTTAAGTATTGTAAAATCTGAGGAATATTTGGTACAATTGTGTCAATTCCTTGTGCCTGGTTCCAAGCACAGAATCTCTTCCACTTTTCTGCATAAGATTTTCTGGTGCTAGGCCTCCTGGCCTCCAAAATAACATCCATCACTGCTTTAGACAGAGGTGTGTTTTGAATGGTTACATTATCCACCATGCTGCCAGGTTTAAGGTCCTGAGATGGCTGTGCAGGATCTGTTTTGTTGGGTCAATAAGTGAGGAATTTGAGGTAATGTCCAGGCTGGGCATTGAGACAAGCTCTTTAGGATTGTGTACCAATGCTGGCAGGGCCAGTCTGGGGCAATCAGTATCATTTTTGGCTTCTCTTGTCTGACCTTTAGGTGTACCTTGGGGAGGAACGGCAGTCGGGGAAAGGCGTATACTGCTAAGTTTTTCCAGCTAAAAGACAGAGCATCCACTTTCCATGCTAGCTTGTGTTAAGTCCTTGTGCAGAATTTCTGTAGTTGGCAGTTGTGAGGCTAGGCAAATAGGTCTATGTCCGGGCATCCCCAGTTCCTTGTTATCACGCTGAAGACTTGTGGATCCAATTTCCACTCGTGGGGATCCATTAAGTTTCTGCTTAGTTCATCTGCCAGAGAATTTATCCTTCCTGGCAGGTATTGTGCTTGCAGATGTACTTGGTAAGTCAATGCTGTGTCCCACAAAGTCATGGCTAGTCTGCAGAGGGGGTATGAATGTGTGCCTCCCTGCTTGTTTATGTACCACATGACTGTAGTATTGTCCGACTTTATCAATAGTTGTCCTGGATGAAGTAGATCCTTGAAGGCTGTCAGGGCATTTTGAACAGCTAGCATCTCTTTTTGACTGATATGTTGATGCATTTGGCTTGCGGACCATGTGCCCTGAATACATATTCATGCCATATGAGCCCCCCCCCAAGCATAATCTGATGCATCTGTTGTTAATGTCTGCCTGGCTGTGGGTAAAGTGAAAGGCTGTCCCTTGTTGTGGTGACAGGCCTCTGCTCACCATCGAAACTCCTGTTGCAGGCAGGGAATGAGGGTAATTATTGTTTCCAGGCTGTGGCAATGTTGAGCCCAAACACTTTTTAGATACCATTGTAGTTTCCTCATATGCAGTCTTGCATATGGAATTAGCAGAATGCAGGATGCCATGAAGCCCAAAGCCTGCAGAATTTTTCTTGCAGATAACTGGGTCTTCTTTGCCAACATTTTGAAATAAGTAGTCAGTTGTCTTTGTCTGGAGTGAGATAAGCCATCTGGGCAGCTGAATTTAAGCTTTCACCCAGGAATATGATCTCTTGTGAGGGTACTAGTGTTGATTTCTTTTCATTTACTGTGTACCCTAGGCATGTTAGTAATCTTTTTCCAAACGCCAGATGCTGTAGTAAAATGTCCTTGTTCTCTGCTAGAATAAGGCAATCTTCCAAGTAAGGATACATTTGTATTCCTCTTTGTCTGAAAAATGCAATTACTGGTGCCAAGCATTTTGTGAAGACCCTGGGCGCAGTAGATAAGCCAAAGGGCAGTGCAGAGGATTGGTAGTGCATTGAGCCAGTAATAACTCTGAGGTATCTTCTGAATGAATGTCAGATTGGGGCATGCAGGTATGCCTCTTTTAGGTCTAAAGTCACAAGCATGCCTTCTTGGCCAGCATGGGCAGAAGCTGCTGCAGAGTCAACATTTTGAATTTCGGAATATCCAGAAATATGTTTACAATAGACAGGTCCAGTACTGGTCTCCATGCATTGTCCTTTCTGGGCACCAAGAAGAGTCTTGAGTAAAATCCTAGTCTTTGCTCTTGCTGTGGCACTCGCTGAATGGCCCTCATGTCCATGAGGACTGAAACTTGTTTTTGAGCCTCTGCCCATTGATTGTGTGGCAGGTCTGGCATTCTGTTTGCCCTTGGCAGGGTGTGAAAATGGAACCTGTAGCCTTGAGAAACTATATTCAGGACCCATTTGTCCTGGGTGACCATGTGCTAGTTTTCCCCCTAAAGGGGCTGCCAGAAGATAAGTGCTTGGTGCTGGCAGGGGAAAGTCACTGAGACTGTTTCCCGTACGGCTGTGATTTATCTTCTCTGCTTTTGGAGGTAGAAGCACCCCATTTAGACCTGTATGAGCCCTGGGGCTGGGGATCTGCCTCTGGGGCATCTGTATCTGCCTCTTTGTGGCCTGACACTGGAAAGGACCAATTTTTTGCAGGCCAGTTCCTGCTAAATCTAGGAAGTTGTACCTGTAAGAAATCCTTGACTGTTTGCATATATTTAGCTTTGTCCTCCATTTTCCTCAGCACCTCTTCTGCTTTAACACCAAACAAGGTATCATGCTGTAATGGAGCATCTAATGATTGTGCTTTAACATGATCAGGCAGATTCTGTTCCTTTAACCAAGCATGCCTCCTAATGCCAGAATCTGTAACAGAAGCCCTGCAGGAGGCCTCCAGAGAATCAAAACCACATTGCAAAGTATGCTTTCCCACTTGTTCAGCTGCATGCAATAAATCCTGCATTTCTTTGTTTTTTGCACATTCAGAATTTCTCAACATTTTCTGTTTTAGTAGTGACATAAGATATTGTTGATATTTAAGCATATGAAACTGACAATTTAATGCCCTTACAGCCAAGGTAGCAGAAGTGTAAATATTTTTCCCCCATCTGTCCAGGGCCCTTGAATCCCTATCAGAGGAGATAGGGTTTTTTGCAGTGGATGCCTTGACCCCTTTGGGGCCCTGAGATATAGTTTCTGGGTCAGCAGCAGGGTTTTTATAAAGAAATTTATGTGAATCAGGAACCCTGTAGTATCTGTCTGGCTTAACAGGAGCTGGTGGTAAAGAGTCAGGAGTGAGACTGGCCTCTATAAATACATCATCTACAATGTCTAAAACAGAAGGAATAGCAAAAGGCCTGTGCTGAGGTAGTAAAAGAAAATCTCTGAGCCTTTTCTTAGATTCTGAGTAATCTTGGCTCTCCCAAGAAAAATGCTCCCTCACAGTATGCAGGGTCTCCCCAAAAGAATAATCTTCAGGAGGAGAGGCTGAAGGGATATATTCTTCAGCATCAGAATCCTCATAAGGAGGAAGAGAATATCCCTGTTCAGCAGAGGAATCAGAGGAAATGGAAACCTGATCTGAAAATTCATATTCTGTCTCTTGCCTACGTCTCTTATCTGGAGGGGGATGGGAACCCCTGATCAAAGTAATTAGGTCTTCGGCCATTTTAAGTATCTGTTTTTCAGGCATGGAGGCCTGTCCAGGGGAATGTTGTACTTGTTTCTTTGTCTTTAGAGGTGCTTTAGTCTTTGCCATTGAAGCTGAAGTCGTTTTTACATACAACTGTGAAGGCCTGAAAACACCCTCAGAAGCCAATGCCTGCTCAGCGGCTCCGGACCCATCTGAAAGAATAGTTTCCGAGGGTCGAATACCTTGAGTTTCCAGTGGCCTAGTCAGCTCCATGTGGGAGTCGGAAGCGGCCTGTGGCTCAGAGGTAGCGGGTGTAAGGGGCTGCTAAAGCGCCTCACTGAGAACCGGCGACTGGCCTAGCCGAAGCCTCATCGGTTTTGGACCTCGGATGCCTGTCCTTATCTTTGTCTTTGTGTTTTTTTATAAATTCCGGTAGTCGACTGTTCCGATGGCATTATATAATTAAATCTTCTGCCAAAATAATGAAATGCAAAATCGTACCGACGCTTAATAGTGCGTTGGTTAAATCTAGCACAAAACCGACAACTAGCAATGTTGTGGTCAGGGCCTAGGCAAGGAATACAGTAAGAATGAAAATCCTTATGATGTATTTGCTTCCCACAAGAAATACAATTATTAACTTTTTCTGACATCGGTCTGGAGCAAGAAAAAAGTTTCCCCAACAGGGTACTTAGCTTTAATGAAGACTTCGGATCTGAAATTTGAACTTGAAAATCTCAGGAGTCTGCCAACTGGCACTTGCGAACTGCTTTTGCTTCAGGCACAGCGTGGCAAGAAAGACTGAAGAAAATGGCGTTGGCTGCATCTTTTATACCCCTGGCACACGGACGCCAGGGAGGAGGCGACAGCAACTGACGCTGGACCAGGACTTTGGAATTCAGGCCGACTGCGGGTAGCCTGCTAGCAGGATAACCCAATTGTAATGACTGCAACAGTGAAACACGATGATCATCACCCAGAGAGCTAATACTTACAGAAAACCCACATTTTCTAACTCCTATCTGGAATTTTGTAGTTGGCACCCTTACCATCAGAAAAAGTCTATTGTCAAGGGACAATTTGTAAGGGCTGCCAGAATGGAGAGATCATGACTTTTTGTTGGAGCTTGATTTTATTACAGAGTTGTTAATCAAAAGGGGATACCCTGAAGCCCTGTGCAGGATTTTGGCAAAGGAGGTTAGAGCCAAAAGAGTGTGTGGGGGGCATGTATAAGCCTATACTTAGACGGACCTTGGATTCTAATATGGCAGAAGGATCTAACATGCCAAGACATGGCAATTTAGGTTTAAGAAAGATGGGTGATGGGTTACTGTTTATCACTACTTTTAATCAGGATGCTGAATGGGTCAGTCACATCATTCAAAAGAACTGGAGATTGTTACATACTGTGACAGTTCCCTTTTGGACAAGGTGGGGGGACCCCCCAGGGTAGTTTTCAGAAGAGATAGATAGTTTAAGGAGATTTTGGAATTGGGGGTTCATATTGATTCTTACCAGTGCAGTAGAGCACTTGGTAATTTAAAGTGTGGCAGATGTATGTACACACATTTTTGAGACTGGTGAAAAAACACATATTAATGCAAGAACATTCCATTTTCATGGACATTTTAATTGTAACAGTACGAACCTAGTATATATGGCCAAATGTGAGTTTTGTTCAGCCGATGTCAGTAAGACTAGTAGGCATTTTAAAGATGGAATCGGGGAACATATTTTAGACATCAAAAATGTGAAGATTACTAAAGCATTGGCAAGGCATATATCTAAAAATCCAGGTCATAGATTTAAATTTGCGGTATTACAGCAATTGACCAAGGACAGGCAGGGTTCTGGACCTAGATTTAGATATCTGTGAGTTGAGGTGGCAATTGAGGCTAGATACCACCAATTTAACGGATATTAATGACAAGGTTAGTATAACAGCTATACTGAAATTAAAGTGTATTTTAGGTTAATACCATAATGATTTTATGGATTATTTAGTATATTTATATGGTTTGCTTGTATTTATTAGTGTTTTAATATGTATTAAAATGGTGTTTTATGATTGGGGTAAGTGAATGGGATTACTCATGGGTTAATTGTTTATTGATAATTATTCAATTGTTCAATTTAACACGTTTTAAGGTCTGTATAAAAAGGTTGAGTTTCTTTCATGTGTTGTTCTGAAGTCCAGCAGAGGTTGGATGAAAGCGTTTGTGTTAATAAAAGGTTTGGAACTTAGCCTCGTCCAGTGGTGCCTTTGTACTTAAGTGGAGTGTGTTTCCTGGTTACTAAGTATAATCAATGTTTATCAAGTGTAAGACATGCACAGTACATCATGCATGGTTTGAGTGGAGCAAGCAGGCTTCAACCTTGTTTCTCAGTCCCCTCCCCCTCAATGTTTATTTTTTCCTTGCCCTGGTTCCCTATTGTGATGATGTCTGAGACCTGAGCTTGAAACTATCCCTGTATAAAGCAAACCCCTAACCAGGATGCTCAATCAGAAACACACAAAGCAGCTTCTCCAGACACTATCGCAGCCTGGGGAAGAAGGGTGAGGACTGAAATTTGAGTGGGTAACTACCCAACGTCTAAAAGGACTCCAGTAAAGGAAAGAGAAAGACCGAGTCCTGATAATATACTATGTTTCTCTAATATGGCTAATCTGAGCACCTACTAAACCCTCTTTAATCTAAGCTTCTCCACTGGTTATATTACTAAAGACTGGAAAACAACTACTGTTGTGCTGTTACACAAGGGTGGTCCATCCACAGATATTGGTAAAGTACAGTTGTGTACACTTACCATAAATGTATATGTTCGAGTGTATTCACTGTTGCAGTCATTACATTTGGGTAATCTGCTGGCAGGTTGCCCTCATTTGGCCTGAATTCCAAAGTCTTGGGTCCTGTGTCGGTTGCTGGCTCCTCTCCCATGATGTCAGGTCGTTAGGGGGTATAAAACATGCAGCCAACGCCATTTTCTTTAGTTTTTCTTGCCCCCAAAAAGGTAGCAAAAAAATATATATATATATATATATATATATATATATATATATATATATATATATATATATATATATATATATATATATATATATACATATATATACATACACACACACACATACACACACACATGCATCAGTATAAACTTTACCTTCATCTCCAAGCAAATACACCACATAGGTTGTAGAAGATAGAGAAGGAAAGATAAACTCCAGAGTGACGGTGATGGCAGGAGGGTAACCTGGACTGCAACAGTGAATACACTGGAACATCTACATTTATGGTAAGTGTACACAACTGTACTATGTTCTTCGTGCTTCACTGTTGCAGTCATTACATTTGGGTAGAATCCCAAAGCTATGGTTGGGAGGCTGGAGCTAAACAGCATTAGGTGCGGCTATAAGGCCCTGCAGAACTGCTGTGGCAAAGCCTGCCCTGGAATTAAGAGTAGAGAGGCAAATGATAATGCTTTGTAAAGGTGTGAACAGTACTCCAAGTAGCAGCCTCTAGAATGTCTTTGGTTGGTACTCCTCTGAGAAAGGCTGCTGAAGTAGCTGCAGCTCTGGTGGAATGAGGCCTAATGCCCTTGGGCACAGGTTTTCCATGGTGTAGGTAGCAGAAACGGATGCAGTGGCTTATCCACTTTGAAATTGTCTGCTTTGGAATAGCCTTTCCTTCTGATCCTGCAGCATATGCCACTAGTAATTGCTCAGTTTTTCTTAGAGCTTTAGTCCTGCTCAAGAAGAATCTTAGCTGTCTGTGTACATCCAAGGAATGCAGAATTCTCTCCCCCTTGTTCTGCGGATTTGGATAAACGGTTGGCAGATTAATTGTTTGGTTAAGAGCCACACTGGAAACTACCTTAGGCATAAAAGTAGGATTTGTCCTCAGACACCCTGTCTGGGTAAAATATGATAAAAGGCTCTACAGCCATGAGGGCCTGTAGCTCTGAAACTCTTCTTGCTGAAGTAATTGCTAGTAGCAGAGCTGTTTTCCATGATAAGAACTTTATATCAGCGGTAGCAACTGGTTCAAAAAGAGGCAGGGTGAACTTTTCCAACACATAATTTAGGTCCCATGCAAATAATGGTGATCTTCTAGGAGGCCTCAAATTTTTGGCTCCGCTAAGATACTGCTTTATAAAGGAAGAGAAACGATTAGTGGCTCTGTATTGTAATGAGCCGAAATGGCAGAGGCATGGATTTTAATTGATGAGAAAGACAGGCCTTTGTCAGGCATCTCAGTTAAGTATTGCAATATCTGAGGAATATTTGGTTCTGCTGTATCAGGCCCTTGTGCTTGATTCCGAGCACAGAATCCCTTCGATTTGTCAGCATAAGACTTTCTAGCACTAGCCCTTCTGGCTTCCAAAATGACAGCCATCACAGCTTTACTGAGAGGTGTTGTTTGTATAACTACATGATCAGCCATGCTGCTAGGTTCAGTGTCTGTAGTTGATTGTGCAGGATCGGATTGTTTTCCTGGGACAGTAGTTGAAGTCTTTGAGGTAAGGTCCAAGCTGGGTATTGAGACAAGTTCCTTAGGATTGAGTATCAGTATTGGCGGGGCCAGTCCGGGGCAATTAGTATCATCTTTGGTTTCTCTTGCCTGACTTTTAGTAGGACCTTGGGGAGAACAGGCAGAGGAGGAAAGGCGTAAACTGATAGGTTTTTCCAGCTGAAGGATAGGGCATCCACTTTCCATGCTTGTCTGTGATAAGTCCTTGTGCAGAATTTTTTCGATTGATAATTTTGAGAAGAGGCAAATAGATCTCTGCCTGGGCTCCCCCATTTCTCTGTGATCATGCTGAAGACTTGTGGATTTAGTTTCCACTTGTGAGGATCCATAAGGTTTCTGCTTAAATTGTCTGCCAGAGTATTTTGTTTTCCTGGCAGGAATTGAGCCTGAAGATGCATTTGGTAGGTCAAAGCTGTGTCCAACAGTGCCATGGCTAATCTGCAAAGGGGGTATGAGTGCGTGCCCCCTTGCTTGTTTATATACCACATGACTGTGGTGTGGTCCATCTTTATCAGTAGTTGTCCTGGATGAAGCAAGTCCTTGAAGGCTGTTAGGGCATTTTGAACAGCTAGCATCTCTTTCTGGTTATGTTGATGCATTTGTTTTGGAGTTCATATGCCCTGAATGCATCTTCCTGCCATGTGGGCCCCCCAGGCATAATCTGATGCATCTGTTAAAGTTTGGCTGGCAGGGGATAGGGTGAAGGCCCGTCCCACGTTTTGGTGACATGCCTTTGCCCACCATAGAAACTCCTGTTGTAGGCAGGGAATGAGAGGAATCATTGCTTCCAGACTGTGAGAATGTTGACTCCATAAACTTTTTAGGTACCACTAAAGTTTCCTCATATACAGTCTTGCATATGAAATCAGTAGGATGCAGGATGCCATGAAGCCCAGAGCCTTCAGAATTTGTCTTGCATATAACTGGGTTTTTGTTGCCATCAGATTGAAGTAAGCAGTCAGTTGCCTTTGCTTGACTGGCGTGAGGTAAGCCATCTGGGCAGTTGTATTCAAGCTTGCACCCAGGAATGTTATCTTTTGAGAGGGTACCAGTTGTGATTTCTTTTCGTTTATTGTGTACCCTAGGCATGTTAGAAGCCTTTTCACAAACGCCAGGTGTTGAAGAAGAATGTGCTTGTTCTCTGCTTGAATGAGACAGTCGTCCAAGTAAGGATATATTTGTATATTTCTTTGTTTGCAAAATGCAATTACTGGTGCCAGGCACTTTGTAAAGTCCTTGGGCGCAGTAGATAAACCAAAGGGCAGTGCAGAGAATTGGTAATGCATTAAGCCAGCCTTGAGTCTGAGGTATCTTCTGCACGATTGTCTTATTGGGACATGCAGGTATGCCTCTTTTAGGTCTAATGTCACCAGCGAAGCATTCTTGCCCAGCATGGGCAGAAGCTGCTGCAAAGTCCAGGATTCTGAACTTTGGAATGTCCAGGTATGTGTTCAAAATCGATAAATCCAGTATTGGCCACCAGGCCTTGTCCTTTCTGGGTATCAAGAACAGTCAAGTAAAAACCTTGTCCTTTTTTCTGTTCTGGTACTGGCTGAATGGCCCCCATATCCATGAGGGACGTAACCTTTTCTGTGCCTCTGCTCACTGATTTTTTTGGCAGATCTGGCCAACCATTTGCCATTGGCAGAGTGTGGAAATGGAATCGGTATCCCTGTGATACGATGTTTAGTACCCACTTGTCCTGGGTTATTAACTGCCAATTGTGAGCAAAAAGTGCAACTTTTCCCACTATGGGTGCTGCCAAAAAATAAGTACTTGGTGTAGACAGAGGGAAGTCATTGGGATCGTTTCCTGTAGGTTTGCGCTTTATCTCCTCCAGATTTGGAGGTAGAAGCGCCCCACTGCTTTGACCTGTATGAATCTTGCGCCTGGTATCTGGAACCCTTAGGGCGTCTGGATTTGCCCCTTTGAGCTCTGTCTGCACAGGAAAGGACCAATTTTTTGTAGGCCACTGTCTACTGAATCTTGGTGGCTGTACTTGTAAGAAGCCTTTAACAGTTTGCATAGACGTAGCTTTGTCTTCCACTTTCTTTAAAACCTCTTCTGCCTTAATACCAAACAGAGAATCATGCTGTAAAGGTGCATCTAGCAATTTAGCTTTAACATGATCAGGCAAATTTTGTTCCTTTAACCAGGCATGCCTTCTAATCACAGACCCAGTAACTGCGGCCCTGCAGGAGGCCTCTAAGGAGTCAAAACCACATTGCAAAGTATGCTTTACAACCTGTTCAGCTTCATGCAATAATTCCTGTAATTCTTTATTTTCTGCACATTCTGAAATCAACATTTTCTGTTTCAGCAATCCCATAACATGTTGTTGGTACTTAAACATATGAAATTGACAGTTTAAGGCCCTGATTGCCAAGGCTGCAGATGTATAGACCTTTTTTCCCCATCTGTCCAGTGCCCTTTAATCTCTATCAGAGGGGGTAGGATTTTTTGCTGTTGAGGCCTTAACTCCCTTTGGACCCTGTGAAATAGTTTCAGGATCAACAGCAGATTTTTTAAATAAAAATGTATGCGAGTCAGGGTGTAAAATCTGTCAGGCTTACTGGGAGCCGGAGGTAAGGAGTCAGGGGTCAAGCTCGACTCCGAAAACACATCATCCACAATGTCTAAAAAAGGGGGAATGGCTAAAGGCCTGTGCTGAGGGAGAACAAAATCACTGAGCCTCTTTTTTGATTCTGGTAAGTCTTGACTCTCCCAGTGAAAATGCTCCCTCAAAGTATGCAAGGTTTCTCCAAATGAATAATCCTCAGGAAGAGATGCAGATGGTATAGACTCCTCTGCATCAGAATCCTCATAGGGAGGTATAGATAATTCCTGATCAGAAGAGGAATCAGAAGAAATAGAAACCTGATCTGAAGATTCATAATCAGTGTCTTGCCTAGGCCTCTTATCTGGAGGGGGATGGGTACCCCTAATCAAGGTAATAAGGTCTTCAGCCATTTTGATCATCTGTTTTTTAGGCATAGAGGCCTGTGCACGTGGCTCATGCGTCGTTTTTTTAGTTTTAGAAGTTGCCTTTGTCTTTGGTTTTGCAGCTGTCGTCGGTTTGATATACAAATGTTGTGGTCTGAATACACCCTCAAAAGCCGGTGCCTGCTCAGCGGCTCCGGACCCATCAGAGGGAGATGCATCCGCCGGTCCAATACCTTGAGTATCTAGCGGCACGCCGGACTCCACATGGGTGTTGGTAGAGGCCTGCGACTCGAAGGTAGCGGGTATCAGGGGCTGCGAAAGCACCTCACTGAGTACCGGCGAACCGGCGACTGGCTTAGGAGAAGCTTTGTCGTCGGTTTTGGATCTCGACTGCCTTTCTCTATCCTTTTCTTTGCGTTTTATGTACTCCAGTAGTCGGATTGATATCCAAAGATATTTCTGGGCATTTCTGGGTAGTTAATCTGTTTCCAAAATACTTTGATGCAAAAATATACAAACGCTTAATAGCGCGTTGGTTAAATCTAGCACAAAACCGACAGCCAGACACGTTGTGATCAGGGCCTAGGCAAGGAATACAGTATAAATGGAAATCCTTATGAGGTATTTGCTTCCCACAAGTAATGCAATTATTAACTTTTTCTGACATCTGTAAGGAGCAAGAAAAAAGTTTCCCCAATGGGGTACTTAGCTTTAGTGAAGACTTCGGTTCTGAAACTCAAACTCGAATATTTCAGTAGTCGGCCGACCGGCACTTGCGAAATGCTTCTGCTTCGGGCACCGTGCAGCAAGAAAGGCTGACGAAAATGGCGTTGGCTGCATGTTTTATACCCCTGACGACCTAACATCATGGAAGAGGAGACAGCAACCGACGCAGGACCCAAGACTTTGGAATTCAGGCCGACTGGGGGCAACCTGCCAGCAGATTACCCAAATGTAATGACTGAAATAGTGAAACATGAAGAACATCTATAGATCAATTAGTCTCACTAGCCTTATGTATAAACATAGGCGGCCTATTGTCACAAACCTCATTAACCCGGGCATTAAAACTCTCTTAATCCTGGACCCAAACTAATTTGGTTTTAATCAAAATAAGGTCTTGCCTCTAACATATTTCTTTGAAAAAGTGACTAAAGCAGTGGATAGTGGTCATGGAATACATACAGCATTATCTGAACCTAGTCTAGGCCTTTGACACTATTATCCATGCAGGCATAATGGACAGACTTCTAAATCTGAATATAAAGCCTTATGTTCTGGAGTGGATAGTTCAATGGAAGTATGAACGAGCCCCGTGGGGTTAGAGTTGCATGTACTACATCAGAAAGCAAAAAAATTTCCAGTGGTGTGCCACAGGGCTCAACATTGGGCCCTCTCCTATTTGGCATCTATTCCTCAGACTTTCATGTCAACACTCAATGTCTGTGGTTATCAAACTTTGCAGACCTGGTCATTCAGTCGTTCACCAAATCACAATTGCTCCATCATGGGTTAAGACCATGTTAACAATTAATTAAATGTGAAAAAAAAGTAGCATAGTTCATTTTGGTAAATAAAACCTTTTCAGGTACCATACAAGTGACACACTCCAATCAGACACTGTCATAAGGGACCTAGGCACTCTAGTTGATCACTCCTTATATGCCCATCATCTCTCGGCAATAGTGCAGAAAAGCCTTCTAGCTCATTTAATTTACAAAGACATTTCCACTAGATCTGAAGAACTCTTAATTTACCTTTACTTGTATTTCTCATCAGACCCATTACATTAATATAATGCACCTTTTGTCATGTACTTGTCTAAGCATATCACTCAACTTGACAGATCTAAGAAAATGTTAACTAAAAAGATCAAAGGCATTAAAAATCTTAGTTATCAGAACAGAATATGGTGGCCCTCTCTCTGTACTCAGTCTCTTATAGACTTTTCTATGGAGATTTGTCTCTAGTCTTTCTAACCATGAAAGATACAACCTTCCATGACTTCGTATTCTTCTAACAAATAATTCAAGTCCTGCCTATAACCTCAAAGGTTTTTTAACTGGTAAACAAAGCAAATTGGTGTGACAGATTCATATTCCAAAGAATCCCTCACCCCTTGAAAAGACTTCACATGTCAAGCAGAGTAGCACCCTTGCCACTTTCAAGGTAAACACAGATAACTGGATGGGTAGTGACCAGTTCTTCTTCTGTCCTAATATGCCCTTCTTCAGGCTTGATGGAACATTTTGACAGGGGCTTTTGGCTAGGTTTGTAAAGGTCTGCAGACTGACTGCCTAGTACTTGCATATTAACCTATGAATGAGTGAAGAGAGGGAAATTATTACAACAGTGGACATACTACAGTATCTAAAATTATAATATGTTCTTAATACAGCTGTACTATGCACATCACATTGTCCACTGCTACAGTACTGATAACGTCTTGGGAAGATTCATAAAGCTTATGAATCCTGCAGATGATGGTCGTAAGGAGTGGGCTATAAGAGGTCTTGCAAAAATAGTTGCATCAAATCCCGCCATTGCTTGCAGGAGATATTTTTAAAAATGGGACACAAGTCCATCTTGAAAGAAGCTACCTTGTTATAAGTACCAAACTCTATTAGAACGGTGCTGGTGGTGGCTGCATTGGCTTTAGAAGAATGAGAGCCATTTACCCCGGGATAGTCTTGCCACAGAATGAATACCACATGAAATGTGATAGGCTTACCATTCAAAAAGCATCTGCTTAGAAACAGGTCTGCCCTTCCCGGCTTGTGCAAAGGACTCACGTAACTGGTCTGTTTTGCAGGTTTTTTTGTATTGTTCACATATCTTAGCTACCAATGCACATTCATACAATGCAAGTTCATTTACCCTTTGCTTTGGTGGAGTAGGGTAAAGAGAGAGAGGTGAATAGGTGATTCAAGATATCTCAGTCACTACTTCATATAAGAAAAAAAGGACAGAGGCAGTCGGTACATCACCCCCGATATACATTTATGGGTCATATTTGGGTTGTATGGCTAGGTCTATAAGGTCCCTAGTGGTCATTAGTGTAGTATACACCTATGATTATTTAATGTATGACTCTGCCCTTGTGAAAGATGAGAAAAAAAAATACTTGCACCAAAGTCAACCAGCAATTTTCAAGGGCTATGGTTTGCTGGGTTTACTTTTGAAAATGCGAACGGCACTTGGGCGACAGTCGGATAGTCGAACGTATAAGGTCGTAAACACGGATGTCGAAGACATAATAATCAATCTAGGAACGGTTTTAACATGGGTCGAGGTAGGGAAGATGTTTGTAGTAGGGAATAATACTGAACACCTACCTCGACCCCATGTTAAAACCGTTCCTAGATTGATTATTTTGTCTTCGACATCCTTGTTTACGACCTTATACGTTTGACTATCCAACTGTCGCCCAAGTGCCGTTCGCATTTTCAATAGTAAACTGGTTTGCTGTTATAACAATATGACACAAGAGACTGGGGATGTTCTTACAAAACCCAGGATCTGTTTTTTTTGAACCTACAGTCTTAAAAGAAGCGTAGGGTGATAATCCCTTAAGAGTATACAAAAGGGGCACAAATTTAAAACAACATTTTGGAAGGGAGAGAGAAGGTGAATGATGAGATATGGAAGTTGTGCCCAATGTCGTCTTACTTCTGAGGGTCCAAATATGGTCATTCCTAATTAGTCCAGGTCAATAGCATCTAAAGGTACATGTAGGTTTAACTGTAATACCAAGGGGGGTGCAGTACTGCACACAGTGTTTCACTTATCCAGTGTTTTATGTTGGCAACACTCAAAGCACTCAGGAAAGAATTTACAAACACAATTACGCTATTAGGAAGGGAAAATCACCAATGGCCTTTTTAGGTAGTGAATCATATAAATAATAATTTAATAAGTTCTTATTTTTTATCTTGGTGAGTATGAGACCCTGTAATATTTACTTATTTGTTTCACATTTGTTGACCAGGCTAGTCTAACTGGATACATGTCCTTTTTCAGTATAGGCCCGGGGAGAAAAGCTCCATACAGTTAAAAGATATATATATATATATATATATATATATATATATATATATATATATATATATATATATATATATAAATATATATACATATGTACAACATACATGTAATATTGAACAGAGGATTTCAGATAATATTAGTCACTTCACTGTTAGCCCATTCTTTCAGTTCATTTCTATTTACAGAGCAAGTCAAAAGTGTTTTTAAGATCGTATCTGGTTAAAACTCTTCAAAAAATCATTATATCTTGCTCACTTAGCTTACATTCTAATTTCTTCAGAAATAAGTAACAAGGAGTGAGAGGTAGAATGGAAGAAGAAGACAGAGAAAGCATAGCAATTGCAGTAAAGGTTAGTCAGAGTTACAACAAGGACAAAGCCAGTGTGTTCTAAGATATATTTTGAGCTTTTGTTTGAAGACAGTAAGGGAGGAAAGTGATGTTAGATCACTAGGAAGAAGGTTCCAGTGTCTCCCAGCTGTATTTGAAAAGAGTCAGTCACCAGCCAGGTGTTTGGATTTGCTTATACTAACTAGTAGTTTATTAGAGGAGCGTAAGGTGTTCAGGTTTTTGTAGGGAGTGACAAGGGAAGACAGTGCTGAAGTATTATGAGGCTGGTACAGGGTCTTATGGATAATTGTAAGTTGGTTAAACATAAGCTGATTCTGGAGTTCCAGCCAACCTAGTTGTAGCTTTTGGCAGTGATGGGTTTGGAAGGGTTTTCCAGTGGCAAATCTGGCAATGCTGTTGTAGGATTTAGCCAGTTTTAGAAGATTATTTTTAGACAGGTTAGTACAGATGAGAAGCACAGAGAAGTATAGATATAAGGTGGGAGTGGGCAATAGTAGATCTGGCAGGTGAAGTAAGGAAAGGTCTGATCCTGTAGAGGGAACCCATTTTTTTGTTGACTGTTTTTACTGTAATGTTTATCTGTGTATCAAAGGTGAGGAGGTTGTCAATAGTAACACCTAAGAGTATGGTAGTTAAGTCAGGAGTTATGAGTGTGCCATTGTTAGATGTAACTGTGAAATCTATTTGGGTGGACTTGTGGGTAGGAGTGAAAAGTAGGATCTTTGTTTTTTTTTTGGATTCAAGAGGAGGCATCGTTGCAGAAACCATGTTTCCATTTTGCTAAATACTGTGCGTTTTTAATTGCAGTTCAGATGAGGAACTGGCTGAGCATATCATTGTCGAGTCGTCTGCATATTGTATACAAGTAGCCTGAGGAATTGCTAATTGTAAATCATTGATGAAAACTGAGAAAAGGAAAGGGCCTAGAATAGAGTCTTGAGGTACACCTAATGTGATAGGCAGATGGGAAGATAGGTGATCCTCCCAGAACACTGCTCGCTGCCTAATGCTGAGGTAGGGACTGAACCATTTTATAGCCTGAGTGTCACGAGAAAGAGCTTTGAGAATATTTAAGAGCAACTGGTGATTAACCATATCAAAAGCTTTTGAAAGATCGATAAAGAGAGCAGAGGTAAGAATATTGCTATTTTTATTTTTGTTGATGGTGTTAGAGAAGGATAGGAGGGAGGTTGTAGTACTGTGGAATGGCCTAAAGCCATGTTGGCACTCAGCAAGCAGGTTATTTTGAGTTAGATGGTTGAGAAGTTGATTATGCATGCATTTTTCCATTATTTTTGCTAAGGGGGAAAGTAGGGCTATAGGTCGATGGAGTGTTCATTAGAAATCCCACCTTTGTGTAGGGGGATAATGTGTGAGATTTTCCAGATTACTGGAATTGTTCCCTCACTAATGGTTCTGTTGATAAGGATGGCTATAGGATAGGCTATTGCTTTAGCTGCTTTCTGCAGGTAGTTGGCCAGCTGATGGAGTGCAAGGTTTTAGTTTATGTTTGTGAAGCATCTCAGTTAAATATTGCAGAATCTGAGGAATATTGGGCATTGCTGTGCTTATTCCTTGTGCCTGATTCCAGGCACAGAATCTTTTCCATTTATCAGCATAAGAATTTCTAGTACTAGGCCTTCCAGCGTCCAAAATAACATCCATCGCAGGTTTGCTGAGAGATGTAACTGGTGAAATCAGTTGAGCAGCCATGCTGCAAGATTCAGAGTTTGGAGCAGAGTGTGCAGGATTTGAAAGTTTTGCTGAGACAACAGATAAGGTGTCTGAGGCAGGTACCACGGATGAAGGTGTGACATATTGCATAGGAGCGGGTACCAGTGCTGGCGAAATAAGTCTGGAGCAATCAAAATCATTTTTGGTTTTTCCCTGTCTGACTTTTAGTAATGCCTTCAAGAGCAAAGGCAGAGGGGGAAATGCAAAGACTGATAGGTTTTTCCAGCTGAAGGATGGAGCATCCACTTTCCAAGCTTTTTTGTGATGGATTCTTGTGCAGAATTTGTCCAGCTGATAGTTTTGGGGTGAGGCAAAAAGATCTATGTCTGGGCTCCCCCATTTGCGTATCCAGTTTCCATTAGTGTGGGTCCATAAGATTTCTGCTTAGTTCGTCTGCCAGAGTATTTTGCTTTCCTGGCAGGAATTCACCTTATAGATGTATTTGGTAAGACAAGGCAGTGTTCCACAAAGCCATGGCGAGTCTGCAAAGGGGGTAGGAATGGGTGCCCCCCTGTTTGGTTATGTATCACATGACTGTGGTGTTGTCCGTCTATCAGTAGTTGTCCTGGATGAAGAAAGTCCTTGAAAGCTGTCAGAGCATTCTGTACAGCTAGCATCTCTCTCTGGCTGATATGCAGGTGCATTTGATTTGGGCTCCATTCGCCCTAAATTCATCTCCCTGTCAGATGCGCCCCCCAAGCATAGTCTGATGTGTCTGTAGTCAGGGTTTGAGTGGCAGGGGGTGGCATGAATGAAATTCCCTTGTTTTGGTGACAGGCCTCTGCCCACCATAGGAACTCTTGCTGCAGGCAAGGAATGATAGGAATCATTGTTCCCAGGCTGTGACAATGTTGACTCCATAAGCTTTTTAGGTACCAGTGAAGTTTCCTCATATGCAGTCTTGTATATGGAATTAGAAGAATGCAGGAAGCCATGAACCCCAAGGCCTGCAGAATTTGTCTTGCAGATAACTGGGTTTTTCTGGCCACTTGTTTGAAGTAAGTCATCAATTGGCTTTGTTTTTCTGATGTGAGGCAAGTCATCTGGGCAGTTGTATTCAAGCTTGCACCCAGGAATGTAATTTTTTGAGAAGGTACCAGCTGTGATTTCTTTTCGTTTATGGTGTACCCTAGGCAAGTTAAAAGCCTTTTTACAAACTCCAGATGCTGTAGAAGAGTGTCCTTGTTTCCTGCCTGAATTAAACAATCGTCCAGATAAGGATAAATTTGAATGTTTCTTTGTCGGCAAAATGCAATTACTGGTGCCAAGCACTTTGTGAAGACCCTGGGCGCAGTAGATAAGCCAAAGGGCAGTGCAGAGAACTGGTAAGGCAAATAGCCTGCTTTGAAGTGGATGTATCTTCTGCAAGATTCCCTGATTGGGATATGCAGGTAAGCCTCTTAAGTCTAGAGTTTACCAACCAGGCATCCTTGCCTAGCATAGGCAGTAACTGTTGTAGGGTCAGCATCTTGAATTTTGGAATGTCCAGGAAAGTATTTAGAATGGATAAGTCCAGAATTGGACGCCTTGATTTGTCTTTTCTGGGTACCATGTAAAGTCTTGAATCAAAACCTTGCCCCTTTTCCTTTTCTGGTACTAGTTGAATAGCCCCCACATTCATGAGGGACAGAACTTGTTTCTGGGCCTCTGCCCACTAATTTGGAGGCAGATCTGGCCATCCATTTGGAACTGGCAATGCGTGAAAATGAAATCTGTATCCCTGGGATACTATAATTAACACCCACTTGTCCTGGGTAATTAGATGCCAATTTTGTGCATGAAGTGCTAGTTTTCCCCCCTAAAGGGGCTGCCAAACAGATAAGTGCTTGAAAATGGCAGAGGAAAGTCAATGAGACTGTTTACCGTAGGGAGGTGCCTTGATACTTCCAGGTTTGGAGGTGGAGGCACCTCATTGTTTTGTTCTGTAAGTTCCTTGTGACTGAAACCTGGAGCCTTTGGTGTGTCTGGGTTTGACCTGAGCAGCTCTGGTGGGTACTGGAAAGGACCAATTCTTAGTAGGCCAGTGCCTACTGAACCTGGGAGGCTGCACTTGTAGGAAATATTTTAGTTTGCATAGATTTAGCTTCGTCTTCCATCTTTTTTTAAAACTTCCTCTGCCTTATTACCAAATAGACTGTCCTGTTGTAAAGAAGCATCTAACAATTTTGCTTTAACATGATCAAACAGATTTTGCTCCTTGAGCCAAGCATGTCTTCTTATCACAGATCCAGTTACAGCGGCCCTGCAAGAGGCCTCCAAGGAATCAAAACCACATTGCAAAGTATGCTTTCCAACCTGTTCCGCTGAACGCACTAAATCCTGTAGCTCTATTTTCCACACAGTCAGAAATCAACATAATTTTCTGTTTAAGTAAGCCCATGACATGCTGCTGATATTTAAGCATATGAAATTGACAGTTTAAAGCTCTGATTGCCAGGGTTGCAGACGTGTAAACCTTCTTAACCCATCTATCCAGCGCCCTGGAGTCTCTATCAGAAGGGGTAGGATTTTTAGCAGTAGAAGCCTCAACACCCTTGGGACCCTGAGAAATTGTTTCAGGGTCAGCAGTAGGGTTTTGAAAAAGGAATTTGTGGGAGTCAGGGACCCTGTAATATCTGTCTGGCTTACTAGGAGCCGGAGGCAGAGGATCAGGAGCCATGCTAGATTCTGAGAAAATACCATCAACGATGTCTAGAACAGGAGGTACAGCCAAAGGCCTATGCTGAGGAAGAAGGAAATCCCTAAGCCTCTTTTTGGATTCTGAAAAATCCTGAATCTCCCAATGAAAATGTTCCCTTAAGGTATGCAAAGTTTCTCCAAAAGAAAAATCCTCAGGAGGAGAAGATGAAGGGATGGATTCTTCTGCATCAGAGTCCTCATAAGGTGGAATAGATAATTCCTGATCAGAAGAGGAATCAAAAGAAATGGAAACCTGATCTGAAGATTCATAATCAGTGCTTTGCCTAGGCCTCTTAGCAGGAGGGGGATGGGAACCCCTGATTAAGGTAATTAAATCCTCAGCCATTTTGATAATTTGTTTTTTAGGCATAGGGACCTGTGCACGTGGCCCAAGCTTCAGTTTTTTAGACATAGAAGTTGGTTTTGGCCTTGGTTTTGAAGATGGCGTCTGTTTAATATACAAATCTTTAGACCTGAACACACCCTCAGAAGCCGGTGCCTGCTCAGCGGCTCCGGACCCATCTAATGTAGAGACATCCGCAAGTTCAATACTTAAAGTGTATGACGGCATACCAGACTCCGAATGGGTCACAGTAGAGGCCTGCGAATCAAAAGTAGCGGGTATCAGGGGCTACGAAAGTGCCTCACTGAGTACCGGCGCACCGGCGACTGGCTTAAGAAAAGCTTTGTTGTCGGTTTTGTACTTCGACAGTCTGTCTCTTTTTCTTTGGGTTTTTTGTGAATTCCGGTAGTCGGATTGGTAACCGACAACATTTCAAGATAGTTAAATCTTGAGCCAAAATATTGAGATGCAAAAATATACCGATGCTTAATAGTGCGTTGGTTAAATTTAGCACAAAACCAACAGCAAGGCACCTTGTGGTCAGGGCCTAGACAAGGAATACAGTACAAATGAAAATCCTTACGAGGTATTTGCTTCCCACAAGTAATACAATTATTAACTTTTACTGACATCGGTAAGGAACAAGAAAAAGTTTCCCCAATGGGGTACTTAGCTTTAGGTTGAAGACTTCAGTTCTGAAACTTGAAAATGAAAATTTCAGGAGTCGACCGACCGGCACTTGCGAACTGCATCGGGAACTGCGTGGCAAGAAAGATTGAGGAAAATTGTGTCGGCTGCATGTTTCATACCCCTGACGACCTGACGTCATGGAAGAAGGGACAGCAACCGACGCAGGACCTAAGACTTTGTTAATCAGGCTGACTGTGGGCAACCTGCCAGCAGATTACCCAAATGTAATGACTGCAACAGTGAAACACTAAGAACATCCACGTTTGCACGGTTTTGCGCACCGGGCAGTGCCGGTTAGCTACGGTTAAATTATTCCCGGTTCCGCTAAGTCTCCTCTTCAGTTTTTCCCTTGAAACTAGTTTAACTCTAAATCTAAGCACTCAAAAAGCATCTTACAGCCCAGCACTTGCTCAGACCTAATATCAAGCACTAATATACCCTGACTGCCCAGAAGGGCAAGGCTCTTTATTCACCCCTCACCAACCAAGCAGCTCACCCTACTATTCAGGCATGACCAAAGGGTAACTTCAGGTGCACTCTCCAGTCCAGCTGGTGAATCTGGGTATCCTGAGGCAATGTTACAACTGCCTCATGTACACAGACAACCCTCTCCTCCTATCACAAAACACTAACATATACGAGAGATGTAATTATACAGCCAAACTGGAAGCTAAGCTGTCTCCAACCAAGACTGGAACAGACAGTCAAGAGGAGAAGGTTAACACTTGCACCACAACTCCAGCCACACACAATCCTACTAAAACAGCACTGGCAAAAAATACACAAAATCATACTCGGAGGCACTAAATAAAAACCTGCAAAAGCATCAGGGACCTCCAAAGCAGACACACAAACAACTTGCAATACCCGTCACAAACCAGACAACACACAAAACACAAAATCAGTGTGCCGCACAATCACAGCCCTTAAGGCGAAATAACATACCTAACACACTAGTAATAGGTGACTCTATAGTCAGGCACACTGACGTTCCACTCACTAGGCTGGACAAGCAGAAGGTTACTGTTTGCTGCCTGTCGGGAGCCAGAATCCGCCACATAACACAAGCACTCGGGTCACTCCAGAACAAGTACAAATATGACTCTGTCATTGTTCATGTTGGTGTGAATGACCTGAGACGTACCTCCCTGGACTACATGAAAAGAGACATGGAAGAGCTCTCTGATCATGTAGCCCAGGCTGGTATGACCCTGATCCTGAGTAGCATCCTGCCCTCACCAAGATTGATACCTCAGTATAAAGAAAAAATGATCCATTTCAACAATTGGCTAAGCTTCTGGTGTCATTCAAAGGGGATCTAGTGTCTTTTCAGCCTGGGACAAATTGCTCGACAAGCCGCGTTGCTTCGCAAGAGACAGCTTACACCTGTCACCCCTAGGCTTTCGAATACTGGCCAAGGCTCTTGCTGCCCCCGTAATGCCTTTTTTAGGCAAGGCTCAAAAGTCAAACCCACCTCTGTAAACAGAACAATTAACAAAAAACTGAGGGTTATGCTACTCAATGCCAGGAGTTAAATGCACACGCTCTAAGCACTCCTGAGTATGGAGAACATAGACATCTATTCAGTAACTGAAACCTGGTTCAAGGCTCCACAGAGCACCCCAGCACTACCGGGCTACAACTCATACCACATGTTTCGGCTGCAGAACACAGACCGAAACACAAAAGGAGGGTTGTATCCATATTCATCAAGGATACCTACACCTCCAGGTTAGTGGCGCAGCATGATACCTCTGAGATCATCCATGTGCAACTAACATCGGGCAAATGTGCAATGTAAATTGTGGCCTGCTACAGATCACCCTCCATGACCCAGGACCACCACTCCACCTTTCTGGAGACATTGGAAAACATGAAGGTCCTATCAAACACCCTGATATTGGGCAATTTCAATTACCCTACCATTCACTGGGAAAACTACTCAAGTACAAATTCCCAGGCCCAGCGCTTCCTGGAATTCATCAACTCAAATGCCCTGGATCAGCTGGTAAACCTCCCCTACCAGAGGTGAAAACATATCGGACCTGGTCATCACCAACATGGGCGACAGGTGTTCCACACCGGAGGTCAATCCGTCACTGGTTAGATCAGACCATAAACTAATCACTCTGGATGTCCACACACCACCACCACCACCAACTAAGGAAACCACAGTAAAAAAACTTCTATAAAGCAAACTTCACCTTACTTAAGACAGAGGTGGTAAGTTTCACAGCCCCCACGCTATAGGATAACGCTGCCCAAGATGCAGAAACTTTTACAAATGCACTCTATGAGCACCTACAAGGATGCATGGATCATGCCATCCCTAGCAAAACCAAGACTCACTCTAAGAGAGGGAAACCAGTTTGGTGGACTGCTGTAATAAACAGGCTATACAATAGGAGGAAAAAACTAGTTCAGGAAAAAAGCAAAACCCAAAAGTGAAAGACATCCCTGACCAGTATCAGTAAGAAACTGAGGTCCCTCATGAAATCACCCAAGGCTAACTTCGAAAGAAAAACAGCCAAGGATTCAAAAGATAACCACAAAGCCTTCTTTAGCTATGTTAAGAATCTAAGTGGCAACTTGCAGATATGCACTGAACTAGTGCAAAATAGCACAAAATAAACTGAACGTATTGATATTGCCAACATCCTGGCAGATAGATTCAGTGCAAACTTCACCCCCCTCTCACCTCCAAAAGGGCCCACAACAATACCAGAAAAGTGTAGTGCCCCAAAAATCAGACGCACAGGTGAAAACAGCCCTTTCAAAAGCCAAAAACACAGCGTCAATGGGACCAGATGGTGTCCCAGGCTGCATTTTGCACGAACTACAGGAACAAACTAATCTCCCACCTAAACACACTGTTCAACCTCAGCCTCTCCACAGGCTACGTGCCCATAGAATGGCACACAGCAACAGTTATTCCTCTCCACAAAGGAGGGACCACAACTGACCCTGGTAACTATCGCCCCATAAGCCTGACTAGCCTGGTCTGCAAAGCTATGGACCGGATCATCATGGAACACATTAACAAAGACATTGGGAACCTCCAAACACTTAACCCGACCCAGTTTGGCTTTAAGGACAGATCATGCCTACTAAACCTGGTTGACTTCTTCGAGACAGTCACCAAGGCCATAGACGAGGGAAAGGTGATTCACACAGCCTACCTTGACCTCGCCAAAGCTTTCAACACCATTCCCCACTCTGGTATTACAGAAAAACTCACCAGCCTGAACATAAACCCCTACGTCACAAGATGGGTTGCCAACTAGCTTACAGACAGAACTCACATGGTAAGAATAGTGGGCTCCAGGTTCGACTCTAAACCAGTCAAAAGCGGTGTCCCGCAAGGCTCGGTCCTGGGACCCCTACTGTTCGACATATACTTCTCAGAAGTACAGGCAAACACAGGAGGACTATGGCTAACAAAGTTTGCCGATGACTGGAAACTGGGAGCCATAACTGACACTCTGGCTGACACGGACATCCTCCAAAAAGGGCCTTACTGAGATGGACACCTGGTGCCTAAGTCATGGCCTCAATCTAAATGCCAAAAAATGCATTGTCATCCCATTTGGGAAAAACAAAACACCCACGAATTACCACATTGGTGGCAGCCCCCTTAATACAGAAGTGGTAATAAGAGAGCTGAGGACCCAGGTAGATAGTAATCTCTCCTTTGACAATCACATTGCCAAAGTAGTTAGGAAATACTTCTATGTGGCCCATCTAATTACTAAAGGGTTCGCATCTAGAAATAAAGAGGTTATAGTGCCCTTCTACTTGTCACTCATTAGACCCATCATAGAGTACAATGCCCCATTTGGGATGTACCTCACAAGACACTTCCAAAAGCTGGAAAGACCACAAAAGTACCTCACCAAGAGGATTACTGATCTCAAACATATGCCCTATGCAGCTCGACTGAAAAAAACTCCGGCTGTACTCAGTGGCATATTGCTTACTCAGAGGTGATCTCTGCCTGACTTACAAAGCCATGTCCAACTCAGAATTGATGGATATGCTCCACCTAAAGAAATCCAAGTCATTGTGAGCAACGCGCTCTAGTGAGCTAAATCTCGCCACAACAATAAATAGAACATGCTGGAGGGATAGATTCCTGTCACAGAGACTCCCCATGCTATGGAACAAAATTCCAAATTACATCTGGCAGAGCTCCTCACTAATACTCAAGAAAAACCTTGACGAGTGGATGGGTAACAGAAAATACACCCCTGGAATCACTTTATTGGCTCTGCTTGACAGAGGATCAGTTAATTAATCAATGGGGCAGCGAAAGCCGACACACACTTGCTAGGCTTATAAATGCCCTCGGGCAGATAGCTTAGTACCTACCTATGAAATTATTTATACTAATTGCTAGAGGAGCTCCAATAGTGATAGAATAGGGGAAGGGTAATATTGGTAGATTTGTGGTAGTAAAGGGCAACAGGAAAGGGAGGAGGATTTACATAATCTGTTGGACCTAGAAGGGAAAATATAAGTAGAGAGGGCAGATTTCTGAATAAATTGATGAAATTACTTGGCATGGAAACCGTGAATTCAGTAGTAGGAAATCGGAGAGTTGACATATTTCCCAAGATAAAATAACTGGGCTAGGCTAATTATATTTCACAGAAACATCTGCATTTAATTGAAATCTTCAACACAGATCCAATAACCACATCAGATTATGCAACAACAGATAAAAATGCAAGGTAATGAAGTAAAAATGAGACACTAGCACTTCTCAATCTACCTGTTAAAAAGAGAAGAATTTAAGGAACTGGTAGTGGAAATTATTCAAGAGTAATTAGGGATGACAGAAATCTCTTTAGAAGTTATAGCTGGTGAATGAATAAAATGAAAGTGGAGTTGAAATAAAAGAGAGCAACAGATAAGGTTAACTAGTAAAAGGAATAATTCAGACAAGTTGAAAAAGGTTAGTATACGCAGGATAAGGGGGAATCTTACAGAAAAAGAGGAAGTACAACTGCAGAGTGTTAAAGGGAGAAAATAAGGGAGTAAAAGGATAATATAGATGAGTTTACAAAGATTGCTGCAATTGTTTTTTGAGAATAACTTCAGAGGAAGAACACTTATCACAATGACCTAGGCAACAATGCAGAAAGGTTGTTGCCAAATTGAGGGAGCCTATTAAAAGAAAAATAACCACAGATCTGAAGTAGGATTGTTCATTTGTCAGCAACCTGTGGGTCACGGATCCGATATTGGACCCGAGCCGGCAACTTGTTTCAAGCTAATGGATCCGAGCTCCTAGCTCCTCCCTTCACCCATAATCCCCTGCTAACCCTCCATGACCTCAGATCTAGTTTGCCGCGCTTGTGATGGCCGGATCCTTTTCTTGAGCTCCGCAGATAAGTGAAAAAAGTTAACTTTTTTCATCAGGAATTTCTATTTTAGTTTAAATTAATATTTGTAAAGTGTGTCTGAGTTAGGTTCCCTATTTTTAATTAATACCCTCCCTTCGCTGTTCGCTAGTGTGTGAGTGTTTGTTGAGTGTCCTGTGTGTGTGTGTAGTTGTTTTTTCTTTTCATTTTTAGTTAAAAAAAAAAAAAAAAGGAATGGCTGAGGCCCCAAAAGCCATATTTTCTAAATGTACCGAGTGTGGCCATAAGCTCTCCCCGGCTGATGGCCACACTCAGTGCATTCGGTGCCTTGGGGTTGAACACCTCACCTCGGGCTGTACTATCTGTGCAGCGTTCAACCCCAGGGCACTGAAAGAACGGAGGTCGAAGCTGGTCCTGGCAGGACTTCTACCCCCGGATTCAGCTTCGGCCTCCGCTACCTCTACTACTCCCGTGGCTCCATCACAGCCTGTGGTGGTTGCCACTCCTGCCCCCTGCCTCCGACTGGGACTCAAACTCCCGCTAAAGCGTCGGAGGACAGGGAGGCCAGGAGGGAGAAACGGAGGGAGAAGCACCACAAGCGGCGGGCCGAGACCTCCATTTCGGCCCCGCCAGCTAAGCGGGCTTCTCCCTCCATTGCTTCTAGGTCTCCTCCTCCTCGGATCCGATCCCCTTCTTTCTCCCCGGGGCCCGAGGAGGAGACCCGATCTCCATCGAGGTCATCGAGGCGGGATTCCAGGCCTGCCTCGGTGGCCTCTTCGAGATCCACTTTCAGCTTATCAGATGCAGACTTGGACCGGATGATGAGAAGGTTCATCCAGGCCCAGCTGCAGATGGGAGTGCTCTTTCCTCCCCCCCCCTCAGGGGGGGAGCTCGACACCTTTTTTCCACCCAATTGCTCCTTCTCCGACCCGCTACCGGGTTCGAGCCGGAGCCGAGCAGCCTTGGAGCCGGGGGTGGGTCGGCGCCAACAGTACTTGGTACTTCGGATCCGACCCTACTCTCGAGTCTGTCGGATCCGACCTCTCGGAGCCGTGGTCCGAGCTTCAGATCTGCGGGATTCAGTGTGCCTTCGGCTTCGTCCAGGTCGGAGCACACTGGTCCCTCGGATCCGACAGTCTCGGCACCGGCTCCGATCCCTTCATCGGATCCGAGTGGGAGCCGACTTTCGGATCCATTGGAGAGTGGCTCTCCCTCGGCATTCGATGTTGTGGAGAGGGCTCTGTTGAGAGCATCCGGACCCCCGGCCCTTGCATCGACTCCTCCCTGCACTCCCTCTCTGCTGGGCCAGACTTCCATCACCCGGCCAAAGGGACAGCCTGCTTCGATGTCACAGACAGTTCCATTGGAACAAGATGTTGCTGGCGAGGCCTCCTCGGACAGCCCCCCCGAGGAAGCTCCCCGCAAGCATAAGTGCAAAAGGAGGCACGTGGACTCCCCTGAGTCCTTAACCGAGGACATGGACTTGGAGGAAGGGGAAGGCTCCCCAAGATCACCCCCTGAGGATGTCTCCTTTGGAAACATCATGGAGATGCTGAGAATCAGAGGTGGGTGGTCTGCCCCCAAATCTTCCTCTGACGAGTCCGTGTTTCTGGAGGCATTCAAGGCAGGCCTGTCTACCTCCTGGGTGTCCCCTCCAGCCGATCCCCTGGTGGACCTTATTACCACCAGGGCATGGAAGGATCCGGACACCGTGGAGCTAATACCGAAGAGACCAGATAGGATTCTTAGCCCCCCCCTCAGGCCGGTCACATTGGAGTAAGGGCCCCCCTGTAGATGCCATGTTGACGGCGGCAGCCACAAAGAGGGAATTGGCTCAAGAGAGTCCCTCAGTCCATCCACCGAGCAGAGAGTCCCATTTGATGGATCGCTTAGGGAAGCGAGTCTTTAGTTCAGCGACCTTCTCAGTAAGGTCTCTGAACTATATGGCACATGTCATCAGGATGCAGCGGGATCTTATCAATGAATACGCTGCATCCCCCCCGGAGTCCTTGTCGGAGGAGGATAAACATTTGTACTCCACCCGAATGGCCACTCTGAGATCTATTTCAAACACCTCTATGCGGCTGTTGTCCCACGCCACAGAGGGAGCCGCTAGGGCCAGCGGAGCAGGCCTAGTCATGAGACGTCAGGCCTGGCTCCGTCATTGCGACTTTACGGAGCCCTTTAAAGCACCCTTCGCGAACGCCCCCTTTGATGGTTCTGCCCTTTTTGGCAAAACAGTTCGCGAGACGCTTGTCCAGAGTGAGAAGGACGGGAAGACGTTGTCTGCCGTCGAAGTCCGCTTCTCTGCTCCCCAGCTGTCCTTTTCAATGAACCAAAAGGGTCAGAAGATGTGGTTCCGGAAATCACAAAGTACAGTTTTGTACCTACCATAAATGTAGATGTCCGAACAGGATAGCATCTGCAGTCATAACAAATGGGTTGTCCTGTCGTCAGGCAGCCCTTCGGTCGGCCGGATTCCAAAGTCTGGGTCCAGCTTCGGCTGATGTCGCACTTCACCCGACGTCATCTCTGCTGGTCTTCGGGTATAAAGGCATCAGCCGACGCCATTTTCCTCAGTGTTTCTTGCCCCAGATGCCAGTTGCCCTCTTGGTAAGCTATATTTTGGATAAATGCCAATGTTTCCAAAAAAGTAGAAGGCAAACAAAAAATAACAATGTATGTACATATATACAAACAAATACACCATAAGAGACTCCCCCCCCAGCTACCTATTAGGAGGGTAAATACCCTAGGAGTACCACAGAGGGGAAGGAGGGTGGGTAATCCTGACTGCAGATGCTATCCTGTTCGGACATCTACATTTATGGTAGGTACAAAACTGTACTATGTCCTTCAAGGATGCATCTGCAGTCATAACAAATGGGTAGAATACCATAGCCAAACTAGGGAGGAGGAAGAAGAATTATGGTGTAGTTAGGATCCCTTGCAGTACAGCAGTGGCAAACCCTGCTCGGGATCTAGAGTACAGAGGTAAATTATAATGCTTGGCAAATGTATGCACGGAGGTCCAAGTAGCCGCCTCAATAATGTCCTTGGTTGCCACTCCTCGTAAGAAAGCTGTGGTAGTGGCTGTAGCCCTTGTAGAATGAGGTCTTATGTTCTGTGGAATTGGTTTTCCGTGGTAGGAGTAACAGAATCTTATGCAATTTCCTATCCATTTGGAGATTGTCTGTTTGGAAATTGCTTTTCCTTCCCTTCCTGTTGCATAGGCTACTAAAAGCTGGTCAGTCTTTCTGTGAGCTTTGGTTCTGTCCAGGTAGTAGCGTAACTGTCTATGTACATCCAAGGTATGCAGCAGTCTTTCCCCCCTGTTCTGTGGATTGGGAAAGAAGGTAGGTAGGTGGATTGCCTGGTTTAAAGACACTCTGGATACCACCTTAGGCATAAATGTAGGATTAGTTCTCATGGACACCCTATCTTGATGGAAGATTAGGAAGGGTTGTACTGCCATTAAGGCCTGTAGTTCGAAACCCTCCTTGCTGAAGTAATTGCCAGTAGGAAAGCAGTTTTCCATGATAGGTGTTGAAGATCTGCTGTTGCTGCTGGTTCAAATGGAGGGAGTGTCAGTTTTTCTAGCACAAAGTTCAAGTCCCATGCTGGTAATGGTGGTTTCCTAGGAGGTTTTACATTCTTGATCCCTCTGAGGAATTGCCTGAGTAGAGCATCGGAAAAGACAGGTGGGTCCAAGCTGTATTCTGCTGAAATAGCTGATGCATGTATCTTGATGGAGGAATAGGACAGGCCTGTATGTAGAAGCTCTGCCAAGTACTCCAGGATGTTAGCAATATCTATGTTCGACACATCTTTTCCTCTTTCAGTACTCCAAATGACAAATCTTTTCCATTTTCCTGCATAGTTCCTTCTTGTTGAAGGTCTGCGGGCTTCAAGGATAATGTCTTTAACCCTTTGGGATAGGTCTGGGTTAGTTGCTGCTATGTGATGTTCCTGGCAGTCAGTTACAAGGTTTTTAGGTTTGGGTGCATGATGTTGTAGTTGTTCTGAGTTAACATCAAAGGCATCAGGGTATTGACCACATTCTCCCTGAGACATGCTCCTCAGCAATGGATACCAGTGTTGTCTTGGCCAATTCGAGCTATCAGGATTATCCTTGGGCATTCCTCTTTGATTTTCAGTAGTACCTTGTGCATCAAAGGAAGAGGTGGAAATGCATATGCCGTCAGGCCTTTCCAACTGAAGGATAGAGAGTCCACCTTCCATGCAAGTGGGTGGTATGTCCTTGTGCAGAATTTTTTGAGCTGGTGATTGAGTGGGGATGCGAACAGGTCTATTTGTGGCATTCCCCATTTCTTTGTGATGGCCTTGAAGATGTCCGGGTGTAGCATCCATTCGTGAGCATCCGAGGTGGTTCTGCTTAACATGTCTGCTAGGGTGTTTTCTTTTCCCGGCAGAAATATTGCCTGTAAGTGGATGTTGTAGCACAGAGCCATATTCCAAAGGTCCAGAGTCATTCTGCATAGGGGGTATGAATGAGTGCCTCCCTGTTTGTTGATGTACCACATGACTGTGGTGTTGTCTGTCCTTATCAGTAAATGGCCTTCTTTGAGGAATGGTCTGAATTTATGGATTGCTAGTTTTACTGCCAGCATTTCTTTTTGGTTTATGTGCAGGTGCAGCTGGTCTGGAGTCCACAATCCTTGTATGCATTTGTCCAACATGTGCGCCCCCCAGCCTAGGTCTGAGGCGTCCGTTGTGATGGTTTGGCTTGCTTGAAAGTTGTGGAAGGGCAAGCCTGGGTTTGACTGGCATGCTTGAGCCCACCATAGGAACTCCTGTTTCAGGCATGGGATTAGTGGGATTTCGGTTTTTAAGCTGTGCCTGTGTTGAGACCATAAATTCTTTAGGTACCACTGTAGCTTTCTCATATGCAGTCTGGCATGTGGGACCAAGATTATGCATGATGCCATGAAGCCCAAGGCCTGCAGTACTTTTCTTGCTGTTAGTTTGTTCTGCTTTGTTAATGCCAAGAAGTAAAGAGGAGTTGTTTTGTTTTTCTGCAGTTAGGAATGCCATTTGTTTTGCTGTGTCCAATTCCGCACCCAAGAATGTTCTTGTTTGGGATGGTATCAGTCTTGACTTTTGTAAATTGACTGTGTATCCCAGGGCTTGTAGTAAGCAAATGACTTTTTGTAAAGCTGTTGTCAGCTTGCTTTTGTTGTCCGCTTGTAACAGGCAGTCGTCCAGGTATGGATAAATTTGGATTCCTGTAGCCTGCAGTGAGCGATTACTGATGCCAGGCATTTTGTGAATACTCTGGGCGCAGTAGATAAGCCAAAGGGCAATGCTGAGAATTGATAATGCTCTGATCCTGCAAGAAATCTGAGGTATCTTCTGCAATTTGGTCGTATGGGGACGTGCAGGTATGCCTCCTTGAGATCTAGAGTTACCAGCCAACACTCCTTGCCCAGCATGGGAAGAAGTTGCTGTAGGGTCAGCATTTTGAATTTTGGGACAATGATGTATGTGTTTAAGACGGACAGGTCGAGAATAGGTCTCCAACTTTTCTCCTTTCTTGGTACTAGGAAGAGTCTGGAGTAGAATCCTTTGCCCTGTTCTGTTATTGGTACTCTTTCCACAGCTCTTATCTTTGTTATTGCGCTATCTGCTTTAGAGCTTCTGTTTTTGATTTGGAGGTAGGTTTGGCATTCCTCTTTTACTGGTAAAGTGTGGAAGTGGAACCTGTAACCTTGGTCTATGGTTTGCAAAATCCACTTGTCTTTTGTGATATAGTGCCAATTCTTCGAAAATAAGGCTAACTTTCCGCCTAAAGGTGCTGTTATTTGCTCCCTGGTAGGCGGTGTCAGAGTCAAGTCACTGTGATTGTCCTGTTGCAGTGGCAGTGGTTGTGTCTGTGCCTCGGTTATTGCCTTGCCACTGTCGTCCTCTGTAGGCACCTCCTCTGGATTGATTTCTGCCTCTAGAGCGCCTATTCCTGCCTCTGAGATTTTGAGGAGTCTGGAAAGGACCGATTTTTGGCAGGCCAGTTCCTGCTAAACCTTGGGGGCTGAACCTGTAAGAAATCCTTAACTGTTTGTACAGATTTTGCCTTCTCTTCCATTTTCTTCATTACTTGCTGAGCAGGTGTACCAAATAGACTGGCCTTATCCATAGGAGCATCTAACAGCTTTGCTTTAACATGATCCGGCAAGACCTGTTCTTTCAACCATGCATGCCTTCTTATCACTGTGCCAGTCATGGCTGATCTAAATGAAGCCTCCAGTGCATCATAGCCACATTTTAAAGAATGGTTACTAACCTGCTGAATGTTATTCACCATTTCTAAAACATATTTCTTACCTAAGGGGTCATCAGTGGACAGCTTCTTAGTTAACTGATCAAGCATAAACTCTTGGTATTGGATCATATGAAACTGACAGTTTAAAGCTCTAGCTGAGAGAGTAGCAGAGGTGTAAACGTTTTTCCCCCATCTCTAAGGACCTGGATTCCCTTTCAGAAGGAATAGGGTTTTTGCTGAGGTCGAGGCTACTGCCTTAGGCCCCTGGGATATAGTCTCAGGATCTGCAAGTGGGGCCTTGTATAGGTGGTGATGAGTGTCTGGCACCCTGTAAAATCTATCTGGTTTGGCAGGGGCTGGAGGTAAAGTATCAGGAGCAGTGCAAACATCATTAAATGCATCATCCACAACAGGCAGTACTGGAGGTATAGCTAAGGGCCTATGTTGTGGTAAGTGCAGAAATGTCCTAAGCCTTTTTCTTGAATCTGAGAAATCTTGTCCCTGCCATTGGAATTGTTCTCTCATGGCATGTAAGGTTTCCCCAAAGGAGAATTCCTCTGGTGGAGAGGCAGATGGAATGGATTCTTCAGCATCTGAATCTTCATAAGTAGAAAAAGGAGCCTCTGGCTGGTCTGTAATGTCTGAGTCATCCGAAGAATCATCAGAGGACACTGGCTCGGGGGGCTCTGCTCTAGGTCTCTTTTCTGGGGGCTGAGAGGCCCTGTCTGGGTGGGATTGGGATCCCCTAATTAAGGATATTAAATCCTCAGCCAAAGTAAGCATTTGTGAACTAGAAGTGGGCCTGTGTGAGGGGGGCTTAACAGGCACTGATTTAACAGTTTTGGCTGCTTTAGCCCTGGCAAAGGCCTTAATAGACATGGCTGCAGGAGGCCTAGCAGCACCACGTGCTGGGGTAGAGACATCCAAAGGAATGGTGTCTGATAAATCACTAGGAACCACAGTAGTAGGCAAAACTTCTGAGGCCGATTCAACTAAGGTAGCAGGAGCCTCAGTAGTAGTCATGGATTCGGCTGAAGATTGACCGGTTTTCTCGGTTTCGGCCGAAACCGAGACACTCGTGGCTTGCTTAACCGTGGTTTCGGCCGAAACCGCGGACCGCGAGTGTCAGTCTTTTTCTTTGCGTTTTTTAACAATTTGGGTAGTCGGAGGATCCGACGGCATAATGTACGCAAAATCTGAGCCGGAAAACTGTTCAGCAAACTCCGACCGACGCCTAAGCGTTCGTCGGTTGAAGGAAGCACAGGCCGAACAGGCTGCTACGTCGTGGTCTGGGCCTAAGCAAGGCAGGCAGTAAGAGTGGAAATCTTTATGAGGTATTTGTTTCCCACAAGTTAAACAGTTATTGACTTTTTCTGACATCGGCTGAGGCAAGAAAGAGTCCCCAACGGGGTACTTAGCTTTTAGAAGTCTTCGAAGTAGTATTCGGTAGTAGTAATCTCTGGATCTGACCGACCGGCACTTGCGAACAGCTTCTGCTTCGGGCGGCAAGAAAGACTGAGGAAAATGGCGTCGGCTGATGCCTTTATACCCGAAGACCAGCAGAGATGACGTCGGGTGAAGTGCGACATCAGCCGAAGCCGGACCCAGACTTTGGAATCCGGCCGACCGAAGGGCTGCCTGACGACAGGACAACCCATTTGTTATGACTGCAGATGCATCCTTGAAGGACATCATTCCCAACCAGCTCCGGACAACCAGTCCTACCGTGGCAGAGGTGGACAGGGAGGACGTCGCCCGAGGGGCACAGGGGCTCCGAGAAATTTCGGGTCCAGAGAACCTTTCTCTGAGCGGCCCGCGCAGCAGCCCTGAGGGGTTGCCCGGCTGCTCCACTCTGGAGGCAGTTGGGGGGCGTTTTTCGAAACATCTAGCGGCATGGGAGTCCATCACAACAGACCGCTGGGTGCTTCGCATCATATCCAGAGGGTACAAAATACCAATTCTCCATGTCCCCCAATCCAAGAACCTCCCCGATGTACCACCCGATCACAGGGAGGCCGCAGCCGCAGAAATACAGCAGCCGCTAAGAAAAAGAGCCATCCAGCCCGTCCCCCAAGACCAGCTCGGATTACTGTTCTACTCCAGGTTCTTTTTGGTGCCAAAAAAGACGGGGGACCTGAGACCCATCCTAGACCTTTCCCGCTTGAACCTGTCAGTAACTAAGGAAAAATTCCGAATGGTCACTCTTCAATCTATCCTCCCCCTTTTGAGGGAGAACGAATGGATGTGCTCTATAGACCTCAAGGATGCGTATTACCACATCTTAATGGACAAACGATCCAGGAGGTTCCTTTGCTTCCGGCTGGGAGCCAGTCACTACCAGTTCAGGGTCCTTCCCTTTGGTCTCACCACAGCCCCCAGGGTGTTCACCAAAGTGTTAGCAGTGATT
Organism: Protopterus annectens; assembly: GCF_019279795.1. Lineage (NCBI taxonomy): Eukaryota > Metazoa > Chordata > Ceratodontiformes > Protopteridae > Protopterus > Protopterus annectens. Next base: position 348,164,101 of record NC_056747.1, on the reverse strand, counting down.
GCGGCCCACCTGAGACTCCGGGGAATTCAGGTCTTCCCGTACCTGGACGACTGGCTCCTGACCGCACCAACAAGGCATCTACTTTGCTCGGCCAGAGACTTCTTTCTCCATCTAGCCCCACAACTAGGGATTACTATCAATGTCGGCAAATCTCTACTGGCTCCAACATAGATCATAGAGTTCATAGGTGCCAAAATAAACACCAGAGATTTGCGAGCGTTCCTAACTGCCGAGAGAATCAGAAATCTACAACTTCATGTGCGGGCTATCCTTCATTCAGAGGCTTCACCAGCGGAATTGATCCTGATGGCACTAGGCTCCATGGCAGCAGCGGTTACACTCCTTCCATGCGCCCGTTTGAACATGCGAGTCCTGCAATGGACTCTGTTAGTGCAATGGTCCTTCCTATCCCTTCCACTCCACCATCCCATTGCTATCAGCAAGGCTTGCAAAAAAGCGCTACTATGGTGGCTCCAACCATCGAACTTCCATACGGGCCGTCCCTTCTGCACCTCTCCCCCTATCGCCACTGTGACCATGGACGCTTCCCGCCTCGGGTGGGGGGGCATTACTCAGGCAGGACAGTTCAAGGCACGTGGAACGATACAGAGACCTCCCTGCATATCAACGTTCTGGAGATGAGAGCAGTGCTGTTGGCGTTGCAAGCACTTCAGAGCTTCCTCCCTGCAGGAACGATTGCAATTCACTCGGACAACATGTCAGTGGTCTGGTATATCAACAAACAGGGGGGAACCAGATCTTATCCTCTTTGCCGCGAAGCCATGAGAGTGTGGGAATGGGCGATCTCCACCAACCGCTTTCTGATTGCAACGCACATTCCGGGGAGGACCAACATCCTAGCGGACAAGCTCAGCCACACCCTTCTTACCCCTTACGAGTGGTCTCTCAATCCTCTAGTAGTGAAGCAGATATTCGCAACATGGGGACAACCCTGCTGCGATCCTTTTGCATCTCCCTCAAATGCCAAATGCGACAATTTCTTCGCTCTAATCCCCCCACCAGGGGAATCTCCAAGAGATGCTCTGGTGCATGCTTGGCCACCCGGTCTACTCTATGCCTATCCTCCTCTTCCAATGATGATACAACTCTTACAGAAAGCCTTGCGGTTGGGGAGCAAGATGATTCTCATTGCCCCATTCTGGCCTCGACAAATTTGGTTCCCTTACCTGTGGTCTCACCTTGTGAATCACTCTTGAATTCTAGATCCCATTCTGGATCTCATCTCCCATCCATTGGACTTGCCAACTCCAAGCCTGGACAATCTGAAACTGACAGCTTGGTTGCTCCAGTTCCACTACTAGTTAGGACTCCTGGTATCTCTTCACCAGTCAAAGCCATCCTCGTGGCAGCACATAAGCCCTCCACCAGGAAAGTGTATCACAGCAAATGGAAACGTTTTTCCATCTGGGCGGAGCACCGCGATCTAGATCCCTTTACGGCTCCCTCTTCCATCCATTTTAGATTTCCTAACTGAACTCTTTCAAGAAGGCGCTAGTTGTTCAACTGTCAAAGTGTCAAAGATCTAGATCCCTTTACGGCTCCCTCTTCCATCCATTTTAGATTTCCTAACTGAACTCTTTCAAGAATGCGCTAGTTGTTCAACTGTCAAAGTGCAATTGGCAGCCATTTCTCATTATCATGTGGGACATGATTCAGGGCCCTTGATGTCAGCCAAATTGTGTAAAACTTTTCTCAAGGGTACCTTTTTACTTAGACCTCCTGTAAAAGAAGCCGTACCCCCATGGGATCTTACTTTAGTTCTTCAAGCCTTGACTGCTCCACCCTTTGAACCCGCTGCTTCAGTGGATCTCAAATTCTTGTCATGGAAAACAACATTCCTTGTAGCCATTACTTCAGCGAAAAGAGTGTCGGAACTTCAGGCTCTTTCTGTAAAGCCTCCATACCGGATTTTTCACCCTGATAGAGTGTACCTCAGGATCAATCCCTCCTTTCTTCCCAAGATAGCATCAGAAACCAACATAAACCAATCCATAAATTTACCGGTTTTCTTCCCTAAATATCAAAATAAGGGTGAATACAAGCTGCACTCATTGGATGTTCATAGGCAGCTTCGTTTATATACTCATAGGACGGCTGGCCATAGACAATCCGACCAGCTGTTCATTTCCTTTGCCAAATTTAACTTGGGGAAAGCTATCTCTAAAGTATCTTTATCTCGCAGGATTTCCCAATGTATCCTACTAGCTCATCAAGCCTCGGGTAGACCCGCACCAAAAGGAGTTCATGCTCATTCCACTCGCTCCATTTCTACTTCTGCGGCTTTCAAGTCTAGAGTTCCTTTGGATGATATTTGTTCTGCAGCCACTTGGGCTTCATCTCATACCTTTATCAACCACTACAAGCTAGACCTGCTCTCTAGAGGGAGAGCATCCTTTGGCCCTGATTGCTCGTAATATCCTTCCATGATGGCCACCCAGGGTGCAGGTAGCTGGGGACTCTGTCCCGGTTGCTGACAAATGAACAATCCTACTTCAGATTTAGAAGTTATGTACTCACCATAACGTTCCATCTGAGTAGGTAGTTCATTTGTCTGCAACCATCCCCCCCCTCCTTCCCCCTGACCTTCTTTGGATCTATTAGTTTTTAGATATCCTTTGTTGGATATATATGGAGAGGCAAACTCGATCTGAGGTCATGGAGGGTTAGCAGGGGATTATGGGTGAAGGGAGGAGCTAGGAGCTCGGATCCATTAGCTTGAAACAAGTTGTCGGCTCGGATCCGATATCGGATCCGTGACCCACAGGTTGCAGACAAATGAACTACCTACTCAGATGGAATGTTATGGTGAGTACATAACTTCTAATTCATGTAAAGGTATTAAAAACATTACAGAGATTTTTTGACAACTTGTATAAAGCAGAAAAAATGTGGAAATCAAAAAAGAGCACAAAAGGAAACACTTACGGAAGACTTAAGTATGCTAAGATTAGAGGTAGATGAGGCTCAACAGCTGAAAGATAAAACAGGAAGAGATGACATAAAAATGGTGGCTTACAAAATAATCTGCAGGAAAGTCTCCAGGAACAGATGGCATTCTTGAAGTTTGAAAACTAACAGGGAAGAAAATGATAAAGATCTGGAAGGTTTTAACAGTATTTTAAAAGGATGGGAAGTACCAATATCCTGGGAAAAAAGCTCTGGTGACTATAATGCCTAAAGACGGTAAAGACACATCTGATCCAGCTTCATATTGGCCCATTTCAAGTTTAAACTACAATTACATGACTATACAATGTTTATCTCCAACAGCTAAAAGAATGGCAAAGTTGTCGCCAAAACTGATAGATACGGATCAATGAGATTTTTTGCAGGCAGGCAAACATTTGACAACATTAGCAGAGCAATGGTGATCCAGAAGGAAGCAGAGTTTAAGAAAAGACAGCTATTGTTGGTGGAACTTGATCAAACGAAAGCATTCAACAGAGTAAGCTGTGATTTTTATGAGCAGGGCAATGGAAGCTTTTGCATTCCTTGATACAATAAGGATAATTTTGAAGACATATGAGGGATGGAAAAAAAATTAAGTTGGAGGGTTCCTTTCCGACAAGTTGTGTTAGAACAGAGGCACCTATGGTCGTCTTAAGGCACCAGCAAACCCTATGGTCGCTGGGGGCCCCCTGTTCCCTGGGGGCCCCCAACCACAGCAAGTTATCTTATCCGGATATTTTGTAACATGCCTGTCAAACCAACAAAAGCTAGTACAGCATTCTTGTACACTTAATAAACCACATGGGTAACAACTCTTATTTACATCTCCTTTAAAATTCAAAGATATTTCTGGTTGTAGTAACTGTGTTTTGTAAAGCAACAGGCAACAGAATACAATTAAATATTTTACCACTGACATAGTGCCCCCAGCTTAGTTAAATCCTGCTGTATGTCATTTCCTTCATTAAAACTAACTAGATAGCCAGCTTTAGGTCCCTGTTATACCCGTGACTGCAGGGGCCCCCCTTAATCATCCTTAACTGTGTGGGGGCCCCACAAAAGCTGATGCTGGTTAGGGAAAAATGAGGAAATGTATTTATTTACTAATTAGGCTCTTTAACCCGAACAGGGCTGTGATATGACCCTGTTAGGATAAAGATGATAATGAACATGAGCAAGGTAAGCACTAGGGAGATCAACAGCCCAGAGTGACTTATCTCAGTGCAAATTTTGGATTTTAAGAAGAGCTGATACTTCTGATCATCATGGAAGATTTTTGCTTTCAGGGAGTTTTATAAATAAAGCAAAACACCAGATACTATAACTCTCAATTTCAGAATTTATTGCAATCCTAAAAATAATAGAATAAAGGGTCAGAATCCGGAGTGCATTTTAAATATTACTCTAGTTCACTTAAAAAGTTAACAGAATAACACATTTTGCATCAACACATATTTTTGGACAATAACTATAAAACTTAGATGTCTGGATTGATTGACTATAATCCTGAAGGATTTCCCTGCAAATCAAACTTTTTATGAAAGCAAAAGTATGAACAAAATCAGGAAGGTCTGTGAAATCAGGGACAGTGACAGGTGTGCATTAATCCTCAATGAGATAAATAAAAGTGACTTACCCCTGCTGCTGTTTGACAACTGCTAAACGGCAGTTACTGATCTGGTGTGCAAGTACCAGTGTTGGACAATTTATTGCTATTTGCTGAAATAAGTACAAAACTAGTACTCCTATGACTTATGCTTGTGTGCGTAAAAATATCACTGATTTTTATCTGTGCATACACCCAATAATGCCAGGACACAGACATCATTGTTCTGGATATCAGTAAAAAATGTACCCAACAAGTAATTATATTTCAAATGTAAGACAACATTCACACACACAGATCTTCTTGGAGTCTGGTGCCCCCCCCTCCCCACTCAACAGACTGTATAAATGGATACTGGGGGCTCCCTTAATCATCCTTGACTCTGTGGAGACCCCCACAAAAGCTGTTGCTGGTTGAAGAAAAATGAGGAGGAAAAAAATCTATCAATTTTCTCATTGAAATGTTTAGCCTGAACAGTGCTGAGATATGACCCTTTTAGGATAAAGCTTATAATAGTCTCTGGTTTCAACCACACTCATTCTAGAACCAGCCCTGCTCAAATGTGTGTGTACATAATGCTGCTGTAGGTTATGGGGAGTCTGTGGTTTCTTGAAAAAGCATGTGAGAAAAGGAAGAAGAGAGTAATGTGAATGATATGGGTAGCCCAAAGGGGGAGGGATCAGAGGAGAGGACTGGTGTTGAAACAGTATGTCAAGTCATCATTTCATTTAATTTTCATCACAGTCAAACCTTAAGAGGTGTGCACATGAAGTCATTATAGCTTGTGTTTGAGCTCAGGACAGTGTGGTCATTGTTTATTTACTTTTCTCACAGACCTCACAGGTGTAAAAAGAAGGCTACTATAGCTCATGTAGGAATGGTGTACTGTCTAGGAGCAACAACGTAATATATATTACTGAAATCATTCTCACAATCACATCAGGCACATACACATGGGGCTAACTTTGAGGGTTAGGGGTGAGGAGGCATGCTATGTATATGTATATCAGCAATCATTTGAAATATATGACTAAGGCAATATGAACCTCTGATTTCATACCAATCTAACACCAAAGGGATGCATAGGCAGTGACTGTCGTTTGTGTCTGTGTGTGTGTAGGGGGGGGTTAAGGAGGCAGGCAGTATTCCCAGAAAGGATCTATGTATCCTCACAGCAAATGGCGTGCTAGTGTATTGTGAGCTACTATTATGTCAGCTTTGAACATTAAGCCTTGGGCACAGCTTATGTCTTCCTTGAAAGAAATAAAATAAGACTGAAATTCTTTTCTTTTTCATGATTTTTGTTTAGGTCACCACTGGTGTAAAATGCTGAAGAAAATGTTCTAAAATTTATGGCAGACCATCTGTAAACCTATGGCTTCTTAAGCCCTGGCTTATCTGGGTTATTTCCTAAATGGTTATTACGATGTATCTGGGTCAGGAAAGGTCTGTTGAAAGGATGTAAGGAGAAGTGAAGCTGAACAGCAGCACCAAATTTCTTCCCTTAATCATAATTTCTGTTCAAGCCATTTACTGGATGAAAAGGTTTTGTGAAAAGAAAAAAAATACTTTAAAATGCACTTCAGAGCATATAGAAAGTTATGGTTTCTTGAAAAAGCTGAGAGTAAGGCAGAATGTGAGAAAAGGAAGAAAAAAGTAATGTGCATGGTATGTGTAGCCCAAAGGGGGAGGCATCAGAGGAGAGGACTGGAGGGTGTGCAAGGGGGTGTGTGTGTGTGTGTGTGTTGAAACAGTATGTCAAGTCAACACTTCATTTAAGTCCAAACCTGCCAGACCTGTACACAGTTAATGTAATGCATCATTGTTGCAACTAAATGCCAGTAACTGTAAGTGTCCCTTTGTTAGGTCAGCAAAGTGTGGTATAAGGGCCTGTTGTAATGTAAAAGCTTGTCGCTACAGGTCTGTCTGTGCATGCTACTCATAAAGGTTTGCAGTGTAAACTAAAAGGTTTCTTAGGAGGGGTGGCATTGACAGCATGATACTTATACTGGAAGTGCCTAGGGAGCCCCCAAACTTGACATTTGCTGTGGGCCTCCAAAATGCTAACACCGGCCCCAGGGGCACCAGACAGGAGTGTCCTCTTTCTGCTTTGCTATTTACTGTATAATTAGATAGATTGGTAAAGGAAATAAGGGACTCAAAAATTCAAGAACATAACTGGTATGGTAGGCAAGAAAAGTTGGTTTTATTTGTAGACGATATGATTTTGTACCTGATACAACCAGACACAGTTTCAAGTCATTTTGGGTTATAAAATTAATAAAGATAAACAAAGGTTCTATCTGTAAACTATGAATCCACACATGAATTGGTCAAGTAATACCCATATTTATAGGGACACGATAAAATGAAGTACTCAGGAGTATGGATTAAAAATGATTCTATTATGGCAACTAAGAATGTGGGAAAATACAAAAACTAAGGAAATGGAAACTCATTTATAGATATGAATATTAAAACAAAATGAAAATATTTTTAGCCTCTTCAGATTTATATACAGATCAGGCATATCATTATCAACCAGAGGAAAAGTTGGGGACAATAATAAAAAGATGATGGAACTTATCAGGGAGGAGAAGAGGGCAAGGGTCAAGTGGGATAAGGTGAACCTTCCAACAGACCAAGGTGGTTTAGGATTACCTGATTTGAAGGGATATTTTTAGAACTGCACACAGTTAAAGTTCAAATACACAAGCAGAAAGCTATAATTCAAAGTGGAAAGGAATGATGTTCAAACGGGGAATTCAAGAAATAGAAATAAAGAAACCAAGTGAAGTAGCTGGATTGGACCCACTCAAGTAAAAATAGATGAAAGACTCTGTTGTAGTAAACAAAATCCACTTTATTCACTCCACAAAAACACATGAATTGTTCACCAAGGATAAGTACTTCGTCTAAAAGATCTAGACTTCATCAGATAAATTATCACAAGTGGGAACTTCCTTATATACAAGTATAACAGCAAGTGACAAACAATAAAACAATTAAAGAAGCAAATTAATTTAAAGTAATACAAGCACAATGTTTGTAGTCCTGGTAGTGAATGCATACAAGTGATAACCTGATTTCAAAAACAAACACACACACACACACACACACAAACCTCCCCCCAATAAATACAAAATAAATGCTAAACAACAATGTCATAAATATGTATATCATAAAAATATGCATAAAATGTATATAAAAGTGTTTAAAATGGCAATGTAAAAGGCTGTTTTATACAATGGATACTATTAAGTTAAATACATAAATACTGAAATAAATACTGGCGAGGTAGATTTATCTCTCTAATGTTTTTAATTTCAGAATAGGGCTAATAGTAATGTGCTCATTAAGACCCAACCAGTTCCCTGCATTTAAACATAACTGCCAATATAATTCTCTTTTTTCCAAAAATAATGACTAAGCTCCCCCTCTTATGTCAGTGCTAATACTATCTATAATAAAAAATTGAAACTTGCGATTAATGTTCTCCATTATATGCTTACTTAGGGCATTGGTCTCTTATTTTTAATATCATATAGATGTTTGTATATACGGTTTTTAAACGTCTGGTCTGTCTTGCCAATGTAATAACAAGAACAGAATTCAAGAAATACAGAGAAACTGGGATTTTGGATGCAGATCTTTAATTAGAAAACCAGCAGCCATACAGAAAATTATAAAGTAGAAGGAAGTATTCTAAGAATTAAGCCAACACAAGAATAGAAAAAAGATTTTGCTGATAGGGATGACTGCAATTAGGGATACAGAGAACAGGTAAGAGGGGCCTGGAATTTACTGGAGAAAAGTGGGAAAGGAGCCAAGGTATTGGGAGCAAATAACTATAGAGAGGTAATGGTACCAGAATGGGAAGAGGCGAAGAAGACATTTGGACTGCAGGCTAGAGACTGCCTTCAATATCAAAGATTGATATCAGAGTACAGGCAAAGAGCAAGATATAGGGAAACCCTAAATGAAATACCTACTCTGGTATAGTTTTTAGTTGAATCTAGAACATAAGCTGATGTTATAAAGGGACAATTAGTAGGACATATAAAATACTGCACCATAACTATAGGAATCAAATACAGGAGGTCAGAAAAGTTTGGGAAGAGAGACAGGATAAGCAATTCACATGGAAGCAATGGGAAGACATATGCGTGTCTCCCAAATATGCAACAAAGTCTAGAGGATTTAGGATTTTTGCATGGAAGTGTTTGCAGAGGTATTTTATACCCCAAGCAGACTCCAAAATATTTTCCTACAGTAGACGGCAAATGTTTAAAGTGTGATAGGGAAAAAAAGTGTCAACTGCGAACACATGATTTGGGAGTGGAATCAGTTGGTACTCTGTCAGAAATATTGGGTGAGCACAGGGATGTAAACTACGGAAATTTTTTTGAGCTGAGATACAGTACCTGAATTGCCTAGACACAAGTAAGACCTTGTTAAATTGAATTCTAGCAGCTAGTAATCTCACCGTGGGTGCTGAAAATAGTTGTAAAACCAGTCATTCATCTATACTCCAGTGAAACACCACTCCAGAATAGGCAAGCTGTTCACAAATACACCAATGATAATGTGCATTTAATAAACTCTCTTGTTTTTATCAGCAAGTTGGCCCTTAACTCCAGCAATTTTGGTACATTTGTGAACAGCATTCCTATTCTGGAGTGGTGTTTTGCTGGAGGAGTTTAGGTGAATGACTGGTTTAATTCTATTGGCTGCTAAAAAAGCAATTAGTACACAACAGAAATCAAAGTCTAAACCAACTGTACTTGAAACAGTGAATGTTGTAACAGAGATAAAAGAACTGGAAATGGGATGTTTAGAAAAGGATGGGAGCAAAGTACATAGAAAAAATGGAAACTGTGGGAGCAATACATAAAGAATAAAGTTTTGAAGGAGAGTGATATTTAAAAAAGGCAGGATTTGAGTAATGTTGGATTGATGACAATTGTATAAATGAATGCATGTGATGTATGTTTTGTTAACATGACTGGTTTTCTTTTATATAAAATGTTTATTTTCTTTTTTATTTTGAAAAGAAATACAATTCTTAACAGGGACATTAAATAACTAACAACCCAAACTCTTTGCTAATTACTATGCACATTTTCTGTAGTCCACTAAAACTGACTTAACTAAAGCCTTTCCAACAATTTACACCCCTACAAGAAACCTTCATTCCCAATTTATACAATCCAGTCTTCTGCAGCAACCTTCCACGTCTCTGAAATTTCAGCAGAACAGACCAAGTCCCTTCTACTTAAACATAATTCAGGACCCAAGTTCAGCAATCATCCCTTATCCTAAGGCTTTCAGCTGAATAAAAAAAATCTCCAAATCTATTACTCTCTTATCTTTAATTTCTCTCTTTCTTCGGGCACTGTACCGACACTTCTCAAATCAAGTTGAAGGAAGGATTACAGACTTGTTTTTATCAAATGGCCTTCTACTAAAATATATTGTAAGTTTTATACAAAACTACTTAACCTTATTAAGAGCAATGGTCTGTTATGCAATGCACGACATGGCTTTTGGAATGCCTTCAGTACCCTCCACTGTCCTGGTAATAGCCACTGATCCAATTTATTGCAAACTGAATGCGGGACTCATTACTGTTTACATTTTGACAATACAAGGGCTTTTGAAATAAGAGAATCATAGCCTTCTTCTCGATAATCTCAAAAGACTTATTAATTATGGTGATAACACTATCTGATGGTTTTGCATCTATCAAATACAGAACCTTCCATGTCAACAGTAACATTTCACCTTCCACGCCTGGTACATATGTCACAGGTATACTGGAAGGTTCTGAGTTAGAGCATCTACCCTTTCACTTCTTTGTTAAGGATTCCTCCTAGGACTATCAAGTGTCTAAAAATGTATGCAAATGGTTTACTGCTACTGCAAACCAGTACAGGCTATTCTGACCTGCAAACCAAGCTACAGGTAAACTTCACTCAATTATTCAGCCGCTCTAACAAGTTACTAATTTAGTCTTAAGAAAATTAATGCAACTGTCTTTGCCTCAGCCAACAAATTACATATCGTCCCTCCTAATGCCTTAACAGATCTTAATGGGATGAGGTCAAGAATAAGTTCAGACTGAATGTTAGAGAATGCTTTCCCTATCTGGGAATGACACAGTATCGGCAGAGAGAAAGAGTTAGAGAGTCTAAAGTGAAAACTCTGCTCTGGTATAGTTTTTAGTCAAATGTAGAGCAGATGCCGCTATTAAAAATGGGAATAAGCAGTATGGCATATAAAATTTGCAGGATAACCAAGAATCAATCGGAGGAGAGTAGAAAAGATTGGGGAGAAAGACCGGAAAAAGAAGTTATGTCTTACCATAACGTTCCATCTGAGTTATTGATCTTCTTCCAGTCATCACGGATGGGTTTGGTTCCGAGCTCGCGGAACCGAGTCGGCCTTATAACAAGCTTGCGTACACCAAAAAACACTCGAGCTAAGCTGCTACCCACAATGCCCTTTGCTCAGTTACCTCAGATCGAGTTTGCGTGCAACACACAGAAGAAGAAATAAGTCAGAGGCCATCTCTGCGCAGAAAAGTACAGTTGTGTACCTACCATAAATGTAGATTTTCGAGTGTATTCACTGTTGTAGTCATTACAGTTGGGTTATCCTGCTGGCAGGCTACCCGCAGTCAACCTGAATTCCAAAGTCTAGGTCCGGCGTCGGTTGCTGTCACCTCCTCCCTGACGTCAGTGCACCAGGGGTATAAAAGATACAGACGCCATTTTCTTCAGTTATTCTTGCCCCAGATGTCAGGTGCCCCCAAAGGAGTAGGCTAAAAATATGTAAATAAAGCATGCATGCACCAAAGTAAAATATTCCTTCATCTACAAGCAAATACACCACATACGTTGTATAGAATAGAGAAGTACAGATAAGTTCCAGCAAAGATAAGGGGGATGGTGGGTAAACCTGGACTGCAAAAGTGAATACACTCTAACATCTACATTTATGGTAGGTACACAACTGTACTATGTTCATCGTGTTTCACTGTTGCAGTCATTACAGTTGGGTTGAATCCCAAAGCTAAGGTTGGGAGGCTTGAGCTAAATAGGATTAGCAGCGGCTATGAGGCCCTGTAGAACTGCAGTGGCAAAGCCTGCCCTAGATTTAGAGTAGAGTGGTAAGTGATAGTGCTTTGCAAAAGTGTGCACTGAACTCCAGGTTGCAGCCTCTAAAATGTCTTTGGTTGGTACTCCTCTGAGGAAGGCTGCTGAAGTGGCTGCTGCTCTGGTTGAATGTGGCCTAATGGCCTTAGGCACTGATTTGCCACGTTGTGAATAGCAGAAACGAATGCAGTAGCCTATCCACTTTGAAAGTGTCTGCTTTGAGATAGCCTTTCCTTGTGATCCTGCAGCATATGCCACTAGTAATTGCTCAGTCTTTCTGAAAGCTTTGGTTCTGACCAAGTAGAAGCGCAGCTGTCTGTGTATGTCCAAAGAATGCAGAAGTCTCTCACCCTTATTCTGTGGGTTAGGATAAAAGGTAGGCAAGTGACTAGTTTGGTTAAGGGCCACACTGGACACCACCTTCGGCATAAATGTCGGGTTTGTCCTCAGAGAAACCCTATCTGGATGGAAAATGATAAAAGGTCCCACAGCCATGAGTGCCTGCAGCTCTGAGACTCGTCTCTCAGAGGTTATTGCTAGGAGCAGAGCAGTTTTCCAAGATAAAAATTTTATATCAGCTGTAGCGGCTGGCTCAAAAGGAGGCAGGGTGAGTTTTTCCAAGACATAATTGAGGTCCCATGCAGGTATTGGTGATCTCCTCGAAACCTTAAGTTTTTGGCTCCTCTGAGGTACTGGCTTAGTAAAGGATGAGAAAAAAATAGGTGGCTCTGTATTGTAATGAGCTGAAATGGCAGAGGCATGAATCTTAACTGATGAAAAGGATAGGCCTTTGTCCAGCATCTCAGCTAAGTATTGCAAAATCTGAGGAATATTTGGTACAATCGTGTCAATCCCTTGTGCCTGGTTCCAAGCACAGAATCTCTTCCATTTTTCAGCATAAGACTTTCTGGTACTAGGCCTCCTGGCCTCCAAAATAACATCCATCACAGAAAGAGGGGTATTTTGAATGACTACATTATCCGCCATGCTGACAGATTTAAGGACTTGAGTTGGCTGTGCAGGATCTGATTGTTTTGTTGGGACAGTAAGTGAGGAATTTGAGGTAATGTCCAGGCTGGGTATTGAGACAGGTTCCTTAGGATTGGTTACCAGTGCTGGCGGGGCCAGTCTGGGGCAATCAGTATCATTTTTGGCTTCTCTTGTCTGACCTTTAGGAGTAGCTTGGGGAGGAGGGGCAGTGGAGGAAAGGCATATACTGTTAAGTTTTTCCAGCTGAAAGATAGAGCATCCACTTTCCATGTTTGCTTGTGATAAGTCCTTGTGCAGAATCTCTGTAGTTAGCAGTTGTGAGGGGAGGCAAATAGATCTATGTCCGGGCAGCCCCATTTCCTTATTATCATGCTGAAGACTTGCGGATCCAATTTCCACTTGCGGGGATCCAAGAGGTTTCTGCTTAGTTCGTCTGCCAGAGTATCTTTCCTTGCAGGAATTGTGCCTGCAGATGTACTTGTTAAGTCAATGCTGTGTCCCACAAAGTCATGGCTAGTCTGCAAAGGGGATAGGAATTAGTGCCTCCCTGCTTGTTTATGTACCACATGACTGTGGTATTGTCCGTCTTTATCAGTTGTTGTCCCAGATGAAGTTGATCCTTGAAGGCTGTCAGGGCATTCTGAACAGCTAGCATCTCTTTTTGATTGATATGCAGATGCATTTGGCTTGCGGACCATGTGCACTGACTACATCTTCCTGCCATGTGCCCCCCCCCCGGCATAATCTGATGCATCTGTTGTTAATGTCTGCCTGGCTGTGGGTAAAGTGAATGGCTGTCCCTTGTTGTGGTGACAGGCCTTTGCCCACCATCGAAACTCCTGTTGCAGGCAGGGAATGAGGATAATTATTGTTTCCAGGCTGTGGCAATGTTGAGTCCAAACACTTGTTAGATACCATTGAAGTTTCCTCATATGCAGTCTTGCATATGGAATTAGCAGAATGCAGGATGCTATGAAGCCCAAGGCCTGCAGAATTTTTCTTGCAGATAACTGGGCCTTTGTTGCCAACAGTTTGAAATAAGTAGTCAGTTGCCTTTGTTTGTCTAGCGTGAGATAAGCCATCTGGTCTGTTGTATTTAAGCTTGCACCCAGGGATATTATCTCTTGAGAGGGAACTAGTTTTGAATTCTTTTCGTTTACTGTGTACCCTTACCCTAGGCATGTTAGTAATCTTTTTACAAACGCCAGATGCTGTAGTAGAATGTCCTTGTTCTCTGCTTCAATGAGGCAGTCGTCCAGGTAAGGATATATTTGTATTCCTCTTTGTCTGCAGAATGCAATTACTGGAGCCAGGCATTTTGTGAAGACCCTGGGTGCAGTAGATAAGCCAAAGGGCAGTGCAGAGAATTGGTAGTGCATTCAGCCAGCTATGAATCGGAGGTATCTTCTGTATGATTGTCTGATTGGGACATGCAGGTATGCCTCTTTTAGGTCTAAAGTCACAAGCCAAGCCTTCTTGCCCAGCATGGACAGAAGCTGCTGCAGTCTCAACATTTTGAATTTTGGAATATCCAGATATGTTTAGAATAGATAGGTCCAGTATTGGTCTCCAGGCTTTGTCCTTTCTGGGCACCAAGAACAGTCTTGAGTAGAATCCTTGCCCCTGCTCTTGTACTTGTTGAATGGCCCTCATGTCCATGAGGGATAAGACTTGCTTTTGTGCCTCTGCCCATTGATTTTTTGTAAGGTCTGGCAAACCGTGTGCCCTTGGGCAGGGTATGAAAGTGAAACTTGTAGCCTTGTGACACTATGTTCAAGACCCATTTGTCCTGTGTTATGTGCCAACTTTGATGAAAAAAGTGCTAGCTTTCCCCCTAAAGGTGCTGCGAGAAGATAAGTGCTTGGCGCAGGAAGAGGGAAGTAATTGGGACTGTTTCCTGTATGGCTTTGCTTTGTCTTCTCTGCTTTTGGAGGTAGAAGCACCCCATTGTTTAGACCTGTATGTGCCTTGGGGCTGGGATCTGCCTCTAGGGCGTCAGTACTTGCCCCTTTGTGGCCTGTCTGACACTGGAAAGGACCAATTCTTTGTAGGTCAGTGTCTACTAAATCTTGGGAGGCTGTACCTGTAAGCAATCCTTGACAGTTTGCATAGATTTTGCTTTGTCCTGCATTTTCTTCAACACCTCCTCTGCTTCAACACCAAACAAGGTATCATGCTGTAAAGGAGCATCTAATAATTTTGCTTTAACATGATCAGGCAGATTCTGTTCCTTTAACCAAGCATGCCTCCTGATGACAGAACCCGTAACAGGGGCCCTGCAGGAGACCTCCAGAGAATCAAAACCACATTGCAAAGTATGCTTTCCAACTTGTTCAGCTGCATGCAATAAATCCTGCAATTCTTTGTTTTCTGCACATTCAGAATTTATCAACATTTTCTGTTTAAGCAGTGACATAATATATTGTTGATATTTACGCATATGAAATTGACAATTTAAAGCCCTAATAGCCAAAGTAGCAGAAGTGTAAATCTTTTTTCCCCATCTGTTCAGTGTCTCAGAATCCCTGTTAGAGGGGGTAGGGTTTTTTGCAGTAGAAGCCTTGACCCCTTTGGGACCCTGAGAGATAGTTTCTGGGTCAGCAGCAGGGTTTTTAAACAGAAATTTATGTGAATCAGGAACCCTGTAGTATCTGTCTGGCTTAACAGGAGCTGGAGGCAAGGAGTCAGGAGTCAGACTGGACTCTGAAAAACATCATCTACAATGTCCAACACAGGTGGAATAGCAAGGGGCCTGTGCTGAGGTAGTAAAAGAAAGTCTCTGAGCCTTTTCTTAGAGTCTGAATAATCTTGGTTCTCCCAGTGGAAATGCTCCCTCATGGTATGCAGTTTCCCCAAAAGAATAATCCTCAGGAGGAGAGGCTGAAGGGATAGATTCTTCAGCATCAGAATCCTCATAGGGAGGAAGAGAGTATTCCTGATCAGAAGAGGAATCAGATGAAATGGAAACCGGATATGAAGATTCATATTCTGTCTCTTGCCTAGGCCTCTTATCAGGAGGGGGATGGGAACCCCTGATCAAAGTAATTAGGTCTTCGGCCATTTTGAGCGTCTGTTTTTTAGGCTTGGAGGTCTGTCCATGGGTCTGTTGTACTTGTTTCTTTGTTTTTAATGGTGCTTTGGTCTTTGCCTTTGAAACTGAAGTCATTTTTACATATAATTGTGAAGGCCTGAAAACACCCTCAGAAGCCGATGCCTGCTCAGCAACTCCAGAACCGGAACAGTTTCCGAGGTTCCAATACCTTGAGTTGCCAGTGGCCTAGCCGACTCCACGTGGGAGTCGGTAGCGGCCTGCAGCTCTAAAGTAGCGGGTGTCAGGGGCTGCGAAAGCACCTCACTGAGAACCAGCGAACCGGCAAATGACTTAGAAGAAGCCTCGTCGTCAGTTTTGGACCTCGGATGCTTGTCCTTTTCTTTTTCTTTGCATTTCTTGTGAATTGTGGTAGTCGGATGGCTATCCGACGACATTATATAATTAAATCTTCTGCCAAAATAGTGAAATGCAAAATCGTACCGACGCTTAATAGTGTGTTGGTTAAATCTAGCACAGAACCGACAATTAGCAATGTCGTGGTCAGGGCCTAGGCAAGGAATACAGTAGGAATGAAAGTCCTTATGAGGTATTTGCTTCCCACAAGAAATAAAATTATTAACTTTTTCTGACATCAGTCTGGAGTAAGAAAAAAAGTTTCCCCAATGGGGTACTTAGCTTTTAATGAAGACTTCGGATCTGAAATTTGAACACGAAAATCTCAGGAGTCGGCCGACCAGCACTTGCGAACTGCTTTTGCTTCGGGCACTGCGCGGCAAGAAAGACTGAAGAAAAGGCATCGGCTGCATCTTTTATACCCCTGGCGCACTGATGTCAAGGAGGAGGCAACAGCAACCAACACCGGACCTAGACTTTGGAATTCACGCCGACTCCGGGTAGCCTGCCAGCAGGATAACCCAACTGTAATGACTGCAACAGTAAAACATGATGAACATCCCTACTGCACCACAAAGACCCAGAAGATCCGCCAGGAATCTTAGGAGGGGAACGGTGGGAGGGTGTGATGACTGGAAGATGATCAACAACTCACATGGAATGTTATGGTAAGATATAACTTCTTTATCTGAAGTTATTCTTCTTCCTATTCATCACTGATGGGAAAGAATTCCCAGCTACTTTGGAGAACCTGGGTGGCCCTTATGAAAGTACATTCCTGAGAAACATTGACCCAAAGGCCGCTCTTCCCCTGGAGATCAGATCTAATTTGTAATGCTTGATAAAAGTGTGGGGTTTAGCCCAAATGGCAGCTGCACAAATGTCATCCATGGAGACCCTACAGTGGAAGGCAACAGATGCTGCAATAGCCCTAGTTGAGTGAGCTTTGATTTATCTAAGCTTAGATCCCTCCATAAGTGAATATATGAAGGCAATGCAATCCCTGAGCCATTTAGACAAAGTAACTTTCGATACTGCACATCCCATTCTAGGGCCCATAAAGGAAATGACAAGCTGGTCCAACTTGCGAAATAATTTCGTTCTGTCCAGATAGAAACTTAATTGTCTATGAACATCCAAGGAATATAGGCAGTATTCTCCCTTGCTAGAGTAATTTGGGAAGAACACAGGGAGCTCAATGGACTGGTTAATCGAAAAATCAGAAACTACTTTGGGAAGAAAGGATGGGTTAGTACGAAGTGATGCTCTGTCCTTATCAAAGATCAGATAAGGGCTCTTTATACATAATGCTTGTAATTCAAAAATTCTTCTGGCTGAAGTTATAGCTACCAGAAATAAGGATTTTCATGACAGGAATTTTAGATCACATGTTGCAGCCGGATCAAAAGGGGGCAGAGAAAGAGACTGCAGAACCCAGAACAGATTCCATGCCTCCACTGGCTGTCTGATGGGAGGCCTGCTGGTGAAAATACCTTTGAGGAAGGTCTTGCAAAGGCGAGAGGAAGTAAGTGGCACTCCATCTGACCCATTATGGAAGTTGGAAACAACTGCTAGATGGACTTGAATGATGGAAGCCGAGGCCCCATTGTCGAACAGTTCAGTCAGATAATGAAGAACAGTGGCTACAGGGGCTGAGAACGGGTCTATTTTCTGATTACGTGACCAAATAGAGAATCTTTTCCATTTGTCCCTGCAAAGTTTCCTGGTGGATGGTTTATGACAGGCCAAGGTAATATCACATACGGGTGAAGAGAGGGTTTCCTGCCTGGCAACTAATGAAAGTGGAGAAACCAAGCTGTCAGCTTGAGAGTGGACAGATTCAGGGGAGTCAGCCCTTGTGGGTGAGATATGAGGTCCTGATGAGTGACTAGGATCCAAGAAGGTTGTAACAGATTAGGTCGAAGGAAGGGAAACCACCCTTGACGAGGCCAGACTTCTTGTGCCACATCTTCCCGCTCCTCCGATTCCTGGAGAAGGAATGCTGAGGTTTAGAAAAGCGTAGGCCAACGGCAGACAAGCTCTTCCCGTCTTGCTCGTGCAACTGGCTACTGTAACCTTGACCTTAGCAGTGAACAGAGCTGATGGCTCGATAGGGGCATTTAGAAAGGAAGACTTGAAGGAGTCCGCAAGGTCACAAATGTGCATCCAGGCATGGCGTCTCATGACTATGCCTGCACCCACAGCTCTAGCTGCTCCTTCAGTTGTGTGTGACAGCAACCTCATGGACGAATTAGATATTGATTCTAGGGTGGCAAGTTGGGACGCAACTTTATCTCGTGCTCCATCAGATACTTGGCCCGCGAGGGTTCCAGAGAGTTCGGAGATGAAATCTCTCTGCAGCCTCGTAAAATGTACCAAAAAGTTCAGAGACCTAACTGCAAAGGTCGCTGATGCAAAGACTCGCTTCTCTAACCTGTCCACTGCCCAGGACTCTCTGCTGGGTGGGTGAACAGCAGGACTCTCTTCTGCAAGGTCCTTTTTGTGGCTGCCGCCACCACCATAACATCGACTGGCAAACCTCTAGACCAATGGGGTTGATCCTCTGAAGGGGAAGAGTACAGTACAGTTTTGTACCTACCATAAATGTAGATGTCCGATAGGTATGCATCTGCAGTCCTAACATATGGGTTGTACTGCCTCAGGCAGCCCTTCGGTCGGCCGGATTCCAAAGTCTGGGTCTGGCCTCGGCTGATGTCGCACTTCACCCGACGTCATAGCTGCTGTTTATTGGGTATAAAGGCATCAGCCGACGCCATTTTCCTCAGTGTTTCTTGCCCCAGATGCCAGGTGTCCTCTAGGAAGGCTAAATTTGGATAAATGCAAATAATTCCAAACAGCAGAGAGCAAACAATATAAGAATATATATATATATATATATATATATATATATATATATATATATATATACACATATATACAAACAAATACACCATAATAGATTCCCCCAGCTAGCTAAAAGAGGGGTAAATACCCTAGGAATACCACAGAGGGAAAGGAGGATGGGTAATCCTGACTGCAGATGCATACCTATCGGACATCTACATTTATGGTAGGTACAAAACTGTACTATGTCCTTCAAGGATGCATCTGCAGTCCTAACATATGGGTAGAATACCGTAGCCAAACTGGGGGAGGAGGCACTAAGATAAAGATGGTGTAGTTAAGATCCCTTGCAAAACAGCAGTTGCAAAACCTGCTCGGGATCTAGAGTATAAGGGAAGATTATAATGCTTGGCAAATGTATGCACGGAGCTCCAAGTAGCAGCTTCTAAAATGTCTTTGGTAGCCACTCCTCGTAGGAAAGCTGTAGTGGTGGCTGTAGCTCTTGTGGAATGAGGTCTGATATTATCAGGAGTTGTCTTTCTATGAAAAGAGTAGCAAAATCGAATGCAATTTCCTATCCATTTTGAGATTGTCTGTTTTGAAATTGCTTTTCCTTACATTCCTGTTGCATATGCTACCAGAAGCTGGTCAGTTTTTCTGCTGGTCTTAGTTCTGTCCAGATAGTAGCGTAATTGTCTGTGCACATCCAAGGTATGTAGCAGTCTTTCCCCCCTGTTCTGTGGGTTGGGGAAGAATGTAGGTAAATGAATCGCTTGGTTCAATGATACTCTGGAGACCACTTTTGGCATAAAGGTAGGGTTAGTTCTCAGAGAGACTCTGTCCTGATGGAAGATAAGGAAGGGTTGTACTGCCATTAATGCCTGTAACTCAGATACCCTTCTTGCTGAAGTAATTGCTAGCAGGAAAGCAGTTTTCCAAGACAAGAATTGTAATTCTGCTGTTGCTGCTGGTTCAAAAGGGGGAAGTGTTAACTTTTCCAGCACAAAGTTGAGATCCCATGTAGGTAAAGGTGGTTTCCTTGGAGGTTTTATATTTTTGATTCCTCTCAAGAACTGCCTGAATAGAGGATGACAGAAGACAGGAGGATCCATGTTGTATTCTGCTGAAATTGCTGATGCATGAATCTTAATGGAGGAGTAAGACAGGCCATTGTGGAACAGTTCTGCTAAAAATTCCAGGATGTGTGCTATGTTTGCCAATGAGACATTTTCTCCCTTTGCTGCACTCCAAATGAGGTATCTTTTCCACTTGGCTGAATAAGTCTTCCTTGTGGAGGGTCTGCGTGCCTCCAGGATAATGTCCTTAACCCTCTGAGATAAACCTGGGTTATTTTGTTTTATGCAATATTCCAAGCAGCTAGCTGCAGTGTTTTCAAATGTGGATGTAGGATCTTGTAGTTGTCCTGTGTTAGTAGTAAGGGACATAGAGGTAGAGGCCATGCGTGTGTCAGAGACATGCTTCTCAGTAGCGGGTACCAATGTTGCCTCGGCCAGTCTGGAGCTATCAGAATTACCCTTGGCTGATCCTCTCTGATCTTCAGTAGAACTTTGTACATCAAGGGAAGAGGTGGAAATGCATATGCTGTCAGGTTTTTCCAGCTGAAGGAAAGGGAGTCCACCCTCCAAGCAAATGGGTGGTATGCTCTTGTGCAGAATTTCTTCAATTGGTGATTGTGTGGGGAGGCAAACAGGTCTATCTGTGGTAGTCCCCATTTCTTTGTTATGGCTTTGAAGATATCTGGATGCAGCATCCATTCGTGAGCATCCGTGGTAGTTCTGCTTAAGGTGTCTGCTAGAGAATTTTCTTTTCCTGGTACAAATCTGGCCTGAAGTTGAATGTTGAGATTCAGGGCCACATTCCACAGGTCCATTGCCATCCGGCATAGAGGATATGAATGTGTACCTCCCTGTTTGTTGATGTACCACATGACTGTGGTATTGTCCGTCCTTATCAGCAGATGACCCTGTTGAAGGAGTGGTCTGAATGCCTGGATCGCATGTTTCACTGCCAGCATTTCCTTTAGATTTGTGTGTAGATTCAGCTGGTCTTGGGTCCATAGGCCTTGTATACACTTGTCCACCATGTGTGCCCCCCCATCCTAGGTCTGAGGTGTCCGTGGTGATGGTCTGGCTTGGATGAGGTTTGTGGAAAGGCAAGCCTCTGTTCAACTGACAGGCCTGAGCCCACCACAGGAATTCTTGCTTCAGGCATGGAATTATTGGAATCTGGGCTTCTAGACTGTGCTTGTGTTGAGACCATACATTCCTTAGGTACCATTGTAGCTTTCTCATATGCAGCCTGGCATGCGGAACCAATATTATGCAGGATGCCATGTAGCCCAGGGCTTGCAGGACTTTTCTTGCAGTAAGCTGAGTTTGTGTTGTTAATGCCATGAAGTAGACTGGTAGTTGCTTTTGTTTTTCTTCTGTGAGAAAAGCCATCTGAGTTGATGTATCTAGTTCTGCACCCAAGAATGTTATCCTTTGGGATGGTACTAGTTTTGACTTTTGCATGTTGACTGTGTATTCCAAGGCTTGCAACAGTTGTATGACATTTTCCAAATCTTTTGTTAATTTTGCCTTGTTGTCCGCTTGTATTAGGCAGTCGTCCAGGTATGGGTAAATTTGAATTCCCTGAAGTCTGCAATGAGCAATTACTGATGCCAGGCATTTTGTGAATACTCTGGGCGCAGTAGATAAGCCAAAAGGCAATGCTGAGAATTGATAATGTTCTGATCCTGCAAGAAATCTGAGGTGTCTTCTGCAATCTGGTCATATACGGACGTGCAGGTATGCCTCCTTGAGATCTAGAGTCACCAGCCAAGACTCCTTGCCCAGCATGGGAAGAAGCTGCTGGAGGGTCAGCATTTTGAATTTTGGAACAATTAGGTATGTGTTCAGTGCGGACAAGTCTAGAATAGGTCTCCATTGATTTTCTTTTCTTGGTACAAGGAAAAGCCTGGAGTAAAATCCTTGGCCTTGTTCCATAGGTGGCACCTCTTCTATAGCTCTCATCCTTAATAAGTTTTTGGTTTGTCTTAGAGCGTCTGTTTTATGGCTTGGTGGTAGGTTTGGCATTCCTCTCTTTTTTGGTAGAGTGTGGAAGTGAAACCTGTAGCCCTTGTCTATTGTTTGTAAAGTCCATTTGTCTCCTGTAATGTAATGCCAGTTGTCTGAGAATAAGGCTAGTTTTCCACCCAAGGGTGCTTCCAGTTGTTCCCTGGTAGGCGGAACTAGAGCCAAGTCATTGTGTCTGCCCTGTGGAAGTGGTTGTAGTTGATTCTGTGGCAGTACTTCTCTGGTTGGTAGGTTGCCACTGACGTCCCCTGTAGGCACCCCTAGATTGACCTCTGCCTCTTGGGCGTCTATTTCTGCCTCTCTGTGCTCTGGAGTTGTCTGGAAAGCACGAATTCTTCGAAGGCCAATTTCTGCTAAACCTCGGAGGTTGGACCTGTAAGAATTCCTTGACTGTTTGGACAGATTTTGCTTTTTCTTCCACCTTCTTTAGAACCTCCTGTGCAGGGGAGCCAAACAAACTTTGTTTCTCCATGGGAGTATCTAGGAGTTTTGCCTTAACATGGTCTGGTAAGGATTGTTCTTTTAACCAGGCATGCCTTCGAATCACTGTTCCAGTCATAGCTGATCTAAAGGAAGCCTCCAGTGCATCATAGCCACATTTTAAGAAATGGTTACTGACCTGCTGAGAGTTATGTACCAAATCCTGAAGGGACTTGCGGTCTAAAGGTTCAGGAGAAGACAGTTTTTTATTTAGCTGGTCTAACAAAAACTCCTGGTACTGAATCATGTGAAATTGACAGTTCAAGGCCCTGGCCGAAAGAGTAGCAGAAGTATAAACCTTTTTACCCCATCTCTCTAATGCCCTAGATTCACTTTCAGAGGGAAGAGGGTTTTTGATAGAGGCAGCTGCCACACCTTTAGGGCCCTGTGAAATGGTTTCAGGGTCTGCAACAGGAGCCTTATACAAATGGTAGTGTGTGTCCGGGACCCTGTAATATCTGTCTGGCTTGGCAGGGGCCGGAGGAAGAGAATCAGGAGCAGTACAGGCATCATTATATGCATCATCAACAACTGTTAGTACTGGCGGAATGGCTAAAGGCCTATGCTGTGGTAAGTGTAAAAAGGTCCTTAGCCTTTTCCTTGAATCTGAAAAATCCTGGCCCTGCCATTGGAAGTGTTCCCTCATAGCATGCAAGGTTTCCCCAAAGGAAAATTCTTCAGGAGGAGAAGCAGAAGGAATGGAGTCTTCTGCATCAGAATCCTCATAAGGAGAATATGGGCCTTTGTGAGGGTCTGAAATGTCTGAGTCATCCGAGGAATAATCTGTAGAGACAGGTTCCAGGGGTTCAGTCCTAGGCCTCTTGTCTGGAGGGGGCTGAGAGGCCCTGTCTGGGTGAGGTTGGGATCCTCTGATCAAAGAAATGAGATCCTCAGCCAGGCTGAGTATTTGGGAACTAGAGGTAGGCCTATGTGAAGGAGTTTTGGCAGGCAAGGCCTTAGAAGATTTAGCTGCTTTAGCCCTGGCAAAAGCCTTGATAGACATGGAAGCAGGGGGTCTAGCAGCCCCACGTGCAGGTGTAGATATGTCTAAAGGAATAGTGTCTGACAAATCCTGGGTGCCTGCTTCTGTAGCAGTAAATTCAGTAGCAGATTCAGCCATGCTCTGTGAGGCCTCGGCTATCGGGGGCATGCTTTCGGCCGAAGGAAGAACCGGGGGCTCGGTTTCAGCCGAAACCGAGACATTCGCGGTTGGCCTAACCGTGGTTTCAGCCGAAACCGCGGGCTGCGAATGTCGGTCCTTTTCCTTGCGCTTTTTAGCTAATTGAGTAGTCGGAGTCTCCGATGGCATTTTGTATGCAAAAGCGGGACCAAAAAACTCCTCTGCAAACTCCGACCGACGTCTAAGTGTCCGTCGGTTGAAGGAAGCACAGGCTAGACAAGCTGATATGTCGTGGTCTGGGCCTAAGCAAGGAAGGCAGTAAGAGTGGAAATCCTTATGAGGTATTTGTTTCCCACAAGTTAAACAATTATTTACTTTGTCTGACATCGGCTGAGGCAAGAAAGAGTCCCCAACGGGGTACTTAGCTTTTTAGAAGTCTTCGGTAGTAGAAATCTCTGGATCTGACCGACCGGCACTTGCGAACAGCTTCTGCTTCGGGCACCGCGCGGCAAGAAAGACTGAGGAAAATGGCGTCGGCTGATGCCTTTATACCCAATAAACAGCAGCTATGACGTCGGGTGAAGTGCGACATCAGCCGAGGCCAGACCCAGACTTTGGAATCCCGCCGACCGAAGGGCTGCCTGAGGCAGGACAACCCATATGTTAGGACTGCAGATGCATCCTTGAAGGACATCTTGTCTGATCTCCTGGGGATGGCCTCAACGGAGTCAAAGTTCTTCCATACCCATTGCACAATGAGTTTAACCAACTCATCGGCAGGGGGGGATCACTCAAGAAGTAGAGGGCCGAGAGCGAAAGGCCTGCAGGAATACAGACTCCTCCGAGAAAGGGTTGGAAGACTTCCAGTCACCCCTCTGGTTCAAGATTTCCATGATGTCTCCGAAGGAGACATTGTCAGGGGATGACCGTGGGGACCCTTCCCCCATCATCGTAGTCCATATCTTCCGTGAGGGACTCCTCTGGGGAGTCCATGTGTTTCCTCTTACACACCAGTTTCCGAGAGGGTTCTTCAGTGGGAGCATCCGAAGAAGACTCAGAAAGGGAAATACCCTGTATAGGGGTTTCCTGGGCCTTGTGCTGTCAGAGTCCTGAGGGGTGGCCTTTGACAGTTGCGGCTCAGAAGGAACTGGGTGAATAACCAATGGAGGATTGCTAGAAGCAAGCACCCTTTCCGTCACCCAGAAAGCAGGCCCACCCGAAGAGGAGTGGGAGCCCGGAACCGAAGAAGACAAAATCGGAACCAGGGTCACACACCCCTTTCCAGATGGTCCGCCCTCGGGGACAGAGCCTCACGCAGACTCAGAGCAGTAGTCACCCTCAGATCCTAAGTCACAAACCGACAATACCGTCGGAACAGAGACCGGAACCGGAGGTTCCACCACCCAAGCATGAGATTAAAGAAGGGTGGGTTCCAATGGAACTGACACTCAAAGGGGTCTCAGGGCCTCAAGGTGTCGTCAGTGCCGAGAAAGTGAGTAAGCCAGAAAAAGTTGGATAAATGAGCCTTGGAACAGAGGGATCCAAGGGAGGAGAGTAAGTAGGGGTTGCTGGAGTAAAAGACCCAAAACCTGGAGTGGGACAGGGTCTAGGCGGATTTGAAATTCCCCTGGCGGTGAGCAGCTGGTCAAAAATGCGCACCACATCTAATTCAGAAAGGCTCCTGGTGGATCTCACTAATGCCCCTTGAGGGGGAATCAGGCCGGTCCAAAAAGGGGCTGCAGGCTTGTCCGGCAAACGGGTCAACAGTCCAGTATCGGGTTCGTGGTGTATCTTAGAACGGCACCGATTCCAATTTCGAAACTGGCAACAATGATATGGTTGGAGCCGTGAACGGGCTCAGAGCCGAGGTTACAAAAAGGGTGGATGACAAAAACGGCTCCAAGGTAGTTGTTTGAGCAGATATCAGAACAGAAATGGGTGATGTCGGTGCCATAACAGAAACAGATAAGCTGATTGGAACAGAGGCAGTAGATGGCACCGTAGTCGGTGCCGGGGTAGGCACAGACGAGGCAACCTCGGTAAGCTTTGCTGGAGCCGATGTAGTCAGAACCGAGGAGGCAGAACGGTGCTCTGAGGAGGACTGATGGGCCTTGTGTTTATGACTTTTACCTCTGTCACCGGCCGGTGAAGAGGGATCCGAGCGAGGACATTTCTGGTCCACAGAAGGAGGGGGATGAGACCTCCGTCAAAGAAATAGCCTCCGAAAAAGGCAAAGCAAGTAAGCCCTTGAAAATCAGTTTGTTACAATGTTTATTCAGTGTCCGCTGACTGAAGCTAGGACAAATTTCACACGGGGGTTTCGCCGACAAATGCGGAACCCCCAAACAGTACACACACACTTCATGGAGGTCACTATTCGGCAGTTTACCACTGCAAGATGAGGAGTGTTTAAACCTCGTAGTTCCCTTCTTTTCAGACATCCCAGAACACACTCTCACGCAAAAGGGAAAGAGTGAGGAAAGTGTAGGAAATGAAGAAGAAAGAGAGGAAATACCAACAATGGTAACAAGATACCACAAGGGTAGAAAGTTAGAAAATACCAACAATGGTAAGAAAGAGATACCTGTGGGTCGAGCTGAAACAATATAGATATCAAGAACAGACTATAAAAAGGAAAAAACTTTTACAAAAACTTGTAAATATATCAAAAAAATCACTTAGCTGGAGAGCTCAGTGAAACGCTGCTATATGGCTGTGCGGCAAACAAGATCTGAGGTAACTGAGCAAAGGGCATCGTGGGTAGTAGCTTAGCTCGAGAGTTTTTTGGTGCACGCAAGCTTGGTATAAGGCCGACTCAGTTCCGAGGGCTTGGAAGCAAACTCATCAGTGATGAATAGGAAGAATATTAACAACTTCAGATACATAATCTGCAATGGAACAATGGGAGAACATATGTATGGCTTACAAGTATGCAACAAAGTCCAGTATGTTTAGGAATTTGCTTAGCAGTGTTTGCATAGGTATTTTTATATCCAAAGGAGAGTACTCTTGTCAGAAATAATGGGAGAGCATATATATTACTAAGGAAATGATTCTTTTGAGGTGGGGCATAGTAAGGCCTTAAGTTTAATTCTCCTGGCTGCCAAAAATGAAACTACCAGAAAATGGAAATCAAAATCTAACTCAACTGTAACTGATGTGCTAAATATTGCAAGGAAGATAAAATAAATGGAAGGTGGATCTTTAGAAAGGGTAAATAGCTAATTACAAAAGAAATAAATGGAATTTGTGGAAATACATGTACAGTACTGTTCAGGAAGAAGAGCGAGGTTTAAGCAAAGGCAGGAATTGAGTGCTTTATGTAATGCTGCACTGAAAGACAGTTATAAAAAAAAAGAAAACATGCAACATATAATGTGTATAAATACAAAAACCTGTTAATATGGTTGATTTTCTTTTTTATTAATGTATGTGTGCCTATGTCTTGAGTGATATTTTAATAAAGGAATTAAAAAAAGTGATCTTAATGGGAATGATATCCAATGACACTGAATAGAGGTACTCTGGCTTTCAACTTGAGCCTGCTCTCACCTTCACCACATATACAGGTACTGTAAAAAAAATAAATAAATAAAGCCCTCACTCAGTTAAACCTATGTTACAAGATCAATCACCTGGGCCTTTCCCAAAAATATTTCATTCCAGATTGGAATATGGTCTTCCTTTTCTTATTATCCATTCAGTCAACCACTCACATGGTATACAAACTATTGAGAATAAAGCCTGCAAATTAATTTTATTAGCAGACCCCCCCACACACACACACACACTCCAAATGTCTTTCAATGCCTCATGGGGCTACTTTTCTTCTACGTATTCTAATTTATGAGATGCTAAAGCAGTCACTGTCCCCCTCTAAATGTGATGCTACCTATAGAAGACAACCCTTATGAACTCAAGAGTACAAGGGAAAACAAATTCTCTCTGTTATGTCCTCCATTTGAAACTGCTGTTGGTTAAGACAGCCTTCTCTAGTTTGGGAACTGCTACATGGACTGAAAACAAAACAGATGAAAAAACGCTCTTTTATTCACATAAAACTGAATAAAGCTTTCGGGTAACACCCTTCATCTGTACACCATGTATACTGATGAAGGGTGTTACCAGAAAGCTTTATTCCTTTTTATGTGAATAAATAGAGCGTTTTTCATCTGTTTTGTTTTCTGTCCGAGTGATACAGTCGTACAGTGAAATTTTTTGCAGTTGGTTAGTGGATTCTATAACTGCTACATGGAACCACCTGTCTACTGTCATGAACAATATAGAAATCATTAAAAGCTTCAAAAATTGCACTTAAAGAGAACCTCTTTACAGACTGTACCTGTTGGGAGGGTGGCCTAATGGTTAAGGTGTTTGCCTTACAAACACAAGGTACAGGGTTTGAATCTCACAGGGGATAATTGGCTAAACTTAAAAAATGGCTCAAAAGGGCAGTTAGCCTAGTACTAATCTATGAAACTATGAAATGCTACTACAACATTTAGATAACTTACCACCCCACAAAATACATTCAAAAATCTTTTCTCAGCCTCATAACGTGTCATTTTATATATGTATTTTCAAGTATATGTTTGCATATTTTATGCATCATTGCACTGCATTTTATATCACCTTGACTTGAATTTTTTTCTTTTTGAATTTCCCTCAGTGCACTTTGACTGCATTTTATCTTATTTGCAATGAATGGATAATTATGTACCAAATTTTGCCATTTAGTCGTTCTGCATATGATAGTGTTGACCAGAAAAAGCCTAATGTATTTTCTGCTCTTTTGAGTTCAGGCTGTGGCTAAAAAGGGTTCATCAGATCAGCCAACTTACCTGGTGAACAAACAGTTAAAAAATAAAATGTTATGGCATCATTCTATTTATACTCCTAGAGTTGAAAAGTTGAGAGCGAATGAGATGCTGTTTGAATTTGAGTTTGCTGTTAGAATGCCCAAGCAGGAGGGCTACACCTAAAACTTCTCTGAGGTTCAGGCGAACACGGGGGGATTATGGCTGACAAAGTTCCCAGATGACTGCAAACTGGGGGCCATAATCGAATCTTCAGCTGACACAAGCATCCTCCAAAAGGGTCTCAAAGAGACGGATGCTTGGTGCCAGAGCCACGGCCTCAAGCTAAAGGCTAAAAAGTGCATAGTCATCCCCCTTTGGGAAAAACAAGGTGCCCACAAATTACCACATAGGTGGTAATCCATTAAGTACGGAAGAAGTAATTAGAGATTTGGGGACCAACGTAGATAGTAATCTCTTCTTTGATAATCACGTTGCCAAAGTGGTTAGAAAGACCTTCTATATAGCCCACCTTATCACGAAAGGGTTCGCATCAAGATCAAGAGAGGTCAATGTGCCCCTCTACTCGTCACTCATCAGGCCCATAATTGAATACAATGCCCCTTTTGGGATGCACCTTACCTGACACCTGCAGCAACTGGAGAGACCGCAAAAGTAACTCACCAAGAGGATCATGGGCTACAAACAGATGTCCTATGCAGCTCGACTAAAGAAACTCCAGCTCTACTCAGTTGCTTACCCGCCTACTCAGAGGCGATCTATGCCTGACATACAAAGCCATGTCAAACCCAGAATTAATGGACATGCTCCACCTCAAAATATCAAAGTCCCTTAGAGCTACACGCTCCAGGGACCTAAACCTCAGCACAAAAATAAATAGGACATGCTGGAGGGACAGATTCATTTCCCAGAGGCTTCCCTCACTCTGGAATAGAATCCCAATTCATGTCAGACATAGCCCCTCGCTGACCCTCTTCAAGCGAAATCTGGACGCGTGGATGGGAAATCGCAAATTCACCCCTGGGATCTCTTCTGTGTCCCTGCTAGACAGAGGCACAGTAAACTAATCTTAAAAGGGTACCTTCTGTGACCTACTTTACAGAGGCACAGTAGGCTAATCTAATAGGGAGGCGGAAGCCAAATACATTCTGGCTAGGCTTATAAATGCCCTAGGGCAGATAGCCTAATATTTACCCATGAACCTATGAACTAGTATGAGAAAGCTGTGGTGTGAAAAGTTTAAGCCATCTCTGACGAAAGAAGAAGCCTTACATTCCATCTAACCCCAAAAAAGTACAGTTGTGTACACTTACCATAAATGTAGATGTTCGAGTTTATTCGCTGTTCCAGTCATTACATTTGGGTTATCTGCTTGCAGGTAGCCCTCAGTTGGCCTGATTAACAGTCTTGGGTCCTGCGTCAGTTGCTGTCTCTTCTTCCATGACGTCAGGGGTATAAACCATGCAGCCGACGTCACTACATCAGTTTTTCTTGCCCCAGATGTCAGGTGCCCCCTTAATGGGAAGCAATTAAATCTATAAATATACAAGGTTATACCTCAAACAAAAAAGCAAATACACCAAAAAGCTTTTAAGCATTGAAAAGGAGAGAACAGGTACAGCCAAACAAAGTCAGGGGGCTGGAGGGAGTGTAACCAGGACTGTAACAGTGAATACACTCGAACATCTACATTTATGGTAAGTGTACACAACTGTACTGTGTTCTTCGTGTTTCACTGTTGCAGTCATTACATTTGGGTAGATTCCCAAAGTTAAGGATGGGAGGAGGAATTTACAAAGCATTAGGACAGCAATACGGCCTTACAAAATTGCAGTGGCAAAGCCAGCTCTGGATTTAGAGAAAATTGGCAAATTGTAATGCTTGGAGAAAGTATGTACAGAACTCCAGGTAGCAGCTTCTAGGATGTCCCTTGTAGGTATGCCTCTGAGAAAGGCTGCAGAGGTAGATGCAGCCCTGGTTGAGTGGGATCTGATCCCCTGTGGGATAGGTTTTCCATGGTGCTTATAGCAGAACAGAATGCAATGGCCTATCCATTTGGAGATGGTTCACTTTGAAATAGCCTTCCCCTCTGTCCCTGCAGCAAATGCCACCAGCAGGTGTTCAGATTTCCTTTGAGGTTTAGACCTGTCCAAGTAGAATCTAAGTTCTCTGTGCACAACTAAGGAGTGCAGTATCCGTTCCCCTTTGTTCTGTGGATTAGTAAAGAAGGTAGGGAAATGAATGGACTGATTAAAGGCCACACAGTATACCACCTTTGGCATGAAAGAGGGATTGGTCTTGAAGGACACACTGTCCGCATGAAAGATGATGAAAGGCTCCACTGCCATAAGGGCCTGTAATTCAGATACCATTCTTGCAGAAGTGATGGCTAAAAGGGAAGCTGTTTTCCAAGAAAGGAATTTCAAATCTGCAGTAGCAGCTGGCTCAAAAGGAGAAAGGGTGAGTTTCTCCATTACAAAGTTAAGGTCCCAGGCTGGAGTTGGAGCTGTCCTGGGTGGTCTTAAATTTTTGGCCCCTCTGAGGAATTGCTTGAGCAGTGGAAGAGAGAAGAGGGGGGGAGGTTGGGGGTTCTGTGTTATAATGAGCTGAAATGGCTGAGGCATGAATTTTTATTGAGGAAAAAGAGAGGCCCTTGTGAAGCATCTCAGGTAAGTATTGTCAAATCTGAGGTAAATTGGGCACTGCTATGCTCATCCCTTGAAATTGATTCCAGGCACAGAACCTTTTCCATTTTTCAGCATAAGATTTACTAGTACTAGGCCTCCTTGCCTCTAAAATGACATACATCACTGGTTTACTGAGGGATGGGTAAAGGAGAGCTTAGGTAATTAGCCAGGCTGCTAGGTTCAGTGTTTGAAGCTGAGGGTGCAGAATCTGGTTCTCCTGCTGAGACAGCAGGGTAGGAGTCTGAGGCAGGTACCAAGGGGCCAACAGTGACACACTGCGCAGGAGGGGGTACCAGTGTTGGCGTGGCCAGGCTAGGGCAATCAAAATCATCCTTGGTTTGTCTTGTTTGATCTTTAGTAGTACTTTGGAGAGCAGAGGAGGAAAGGCATAAACTGAAGGAAAGAGCATCCACTTTCCAAGTATGTCTGTGGGGAGTCCTTGCACAACATTTTTCCAATTGATAGTTCTGGGGGGAGGCAAAAAGGTCTATATCTGGGCTCCCCCATTTGCTTGTCAACATGTTGAAAATCCTTGGTTCCAGTTTCCACTCATATAGGTCCATGAGGGTTCTGCTTAGTCCATCTGCCAGTGTATTTAGTTTTCCTGGCAGGAACTGAACTTTTAGATGTACTTGGTAGCTCAAGGCTGTGTTCCACAATGCCATGGCTAGTCTGCAGAAAGGGTAAGAATGTGTTCCCTTCTGCTTGTTTATGTATCACATAACAGTGGCGTTGTCCGTCTTTACCATTAATTGTCCTGGAAGAATGTGGTCCTTGAAGGCAGTCAGAGTATTCTGTACAGCTAACATTTCTTTATGATTGCTGTGAAGGTGCATTTGAATTGGGTTCCATTTGCCCTGAATGCATTTCCCTGCCAGGTGCGCCCCCCCCCCCCCCCATGCATAATCTGATGTGTCTTGTTGTTAGGGTTTGGGCGGCAGGGGGTAGGGTGAATGGCAGTCTCTTGTTTTGGTGGCAGGCCTCTGCCCACCAAAGGAACTCTAAGCGCAGACAAGGAATGACAAGAATCATTGCTTCTACATCCTGAGAATGTTGACACCGTTGGCTTTTTAGATACCATTGTAGTTTCCTCATATGCAGTCTTGCATATGGAATTAGAAGAATGCAGCAGGCCATGAACCCCAAGGCTTGTAGTATTTGCCTTGCAGACAGCAGGGTTTTTGTGACCACTTGTTTGAAGTAGGTTGTCAAGTGAATTTGTTTCTCTGGGGTGAGGAAAGCGATCTGGGAAGTTGTATTCAAGCTTGCTCCCAGGAATATAATTTGTTGACAGGGTACCAGGTGTGATTTCTTTTCGTTTATGGTATACCCCAGACAAGTTAGCACCCTCTGTAGCAGCATCAGCATCTTAAATTTTGGAATCACCAAAAAGGTGTTTAGAGTAGGCAGGTCCAGGATAGGATGCCATGAATTGTCCTTTCTGGGTACCAGGAAAAATCTCGAGTAGGAACCCTGTCCCTTTTTCTCTTCTGGTACCAAATGAATAGCCCCTATGCTTAAGAGAGAGAGAGTACTTGCTTTTGGGCCTCTACCCACTGCTTTGGAGGTAGATCCGGCCAACTGCTTGGAGTTGGTGACATGAGGAAATGAAATCTGTATCCTTGGGACACTATTTAAAACCCATTTGTCCTGGGTAATGAGTCCCCAGTTCTTTGAATGAAGTGCAATCTTTCCCCCCAAAGGGGCAGTCAGTTCAGAAGTGCTTGGAAGTTTTAAAAGAAGTCATTGAGACAGTTTACCATAGAGGGGAGTTTTATTATTCCCAAATTTGGAAGTGGAGGCCCCCCACTGCTTAGTCCTGTGCGTCCCCTGGGACTGAAGCCTGGGTGCTCTGCTGGATCTGGGTTTGGACTGAGAAGGTCTGGAAGAGGCAGGAAAGGACCAAATCTTAGAAGGCCAATGCCTACTAAATTTTGGCGGTTGTAGTTGTAAAATGTCCAACAGTTTGCAGAGATTTAGCTTTTTCCTCCATCTTTTTAAGAACTTCTTCTGCCTTGTTGCCAAACAGGTGGCCCTGATTTAAGGGAGCATCCAGTAATTTTGCTTTAACATGATCTGGCAAGGATCGCTCCTTAAGCCAAGCATGCCTTCTAAGTACAGACCCAGTTACCGCAGCCCTGCAAGATGCCTCTAGTGAATCAAAACCACATTGCAATGTATGTTTACCAACTTGTTCAGCAGAATGCATAAAATCCTGTAAATCCTTATTTTCAGCACAATCAGGAATCAATATCATTTTCTGTTTAAGCAATCCAATAATATGCAGCTGATACTTTAACATATGAAACTGGCAATTCAAGGCCCTAATGGCCAAAGTTGCAAAAGTGTATACCTTCTTACCCCATCTATCCAGCGCCCTGGAGTCTCTCTATCAGAGGGGGTAGGATTTTAGGCAGTAGTAGCTTTAATGCCCTTGGGTCCCTGTGAAATGGTTTCAGGATCCACAGTAGGATTTTTGAAAAGGAACTTGTGAGAGTCAGGAAAGTACCGTTGTGTACACTTACCATAAATGTAGATGTTCGAGTGTATTAACTGTTGCAGTCATCACATTTGGGTAATATGCTGGCAGGTTGTCCTCAGTCGGCCTGAATAACAAAGTCTTGGGTCCTGCGTCGATTGCTGTCTCCTCTTCCATGACGTCAGGTCATCAGGGGTATAAAACATGGAGCAGATGCCATTTTATTCAGTTTTTCTTGCCCCAGATGTCAGGTGCCCCCCCCCCCAAATGGGGAGCGCAAAAAAAAATTATATATATATATATATATATATATATATATATATATATAAACAGCAATATATGTAAATACATTTTTAGCAACATAAACTTTACCTTCATCTAAAAGCAAATACACAACAAAGGCTTTAGAATATAGTGAAGGAAAGAGAAGTTATAGAAAAGGGGGAATGGCGGGTGGGTAACCCGGACTGCAACAGTGAATACACTTGAGCATCTACATTTATGGTAAGTGTACACAACTGTACTGTTCTTCGTGTTTAACTGCTGCAGTCATCACATTTGGGTAGAATACCAAAGCTATGGATGGGAGGATGGAACTAAGTAGCATTAGGAGTGGCTATAAGGCCCTGCAGAACTGCAGTGGCAAAGCCTGCCCTGGTTTTGGAGAACAGGGGCAAATGATAATGCTTTGTGAAGGTATGAACAGAGCTCCAAGTAGCAGCTTCTAGAATGTCTTTGTTTGGAACTCCTCTGATAAAGGCTGCTGAGGTAGAGGTAGCCCTGGTGGAATGTGCCCAGATTCCCTTGGGCACAGGTTTACCATGGTGCAAGTAGCAGAAATGAATGCAGTGGCTTATCCACTTAGAAATAGTCTGCTATGATATAGCCCTCCCCTCTGATCCTGAAGCAAATGTTACCAGTAGTTGCTCAGATTTTCTAACAGATTTGGTCCTAAGTAGAATCGTAGTTGTCTGTGTACGTCCAATGAATGCAGAATCCATTCCCACTCGTTCTGCAGATTTGTGTAAAATGTTGGCAGGTGAATTGTTTGGTTAAGAGACACACTGGATACCACCTTAGGCATAAAAGTAGGATTGGTCCTGAGGGACACCCTGTCCGGATAAAATGTAATAAAAGGCTCCACAGCCATGAGAGCCTGTAGTTCTGAATCCCCTCTTGCTGAAGTGATTGCCAAGAGGAAAGCAGATGTCCTTCAAGGATGCATCTGCAGCCGGATTCCAAAGTCTGGGTCTGGCCTCGGCTGATGTCGCACTTTCCCCGACGTCAGAGCGTCTGGGGTGTAAAAGCTTCAGCCGACGCCATTTTCCCCAGTCTTTCTTGCCGCGTGGTGCCCGAAGCAGAAGCAGAAGCAGTTCGCAAGTGCCGGTCGGTCAGCTCCTGTGATTCAGCTACCGAAGACTTCGAAAAAGCTAAGTACCCCGTTGGGGACTCTTTCTTGCCTCAGCCGATGTCAGATAAAGTAAATAATTGTTTAACTTGTGGGAAACAAATAGCTCATAAGGATTTCCACTCTTACTGCCTCCCTTGCTTAGGCCCAGACCACGACGTCTCAGCCTGTTCAGCCTGTGCTTCCTTCAACCAACGAACTCTTAGACGTCTGTCGGAGTTTGCAGAGGAATTCTTTGCATATAAGATGCCGTCGGAGACTCCAACTTTGCATTTGGTGAAAAAACGGAAGGACAAGGACCGACACTCGGGGCCCGCGGTTTCGGCTGAAACCACGGTTAGGCCTACCGTGAGTGTCTCGGCCGAAACAGAGTCCTCGGTACTTCCTTTAACCGAATCCACTCAAATGACCACCGTGGTCCTGGAGGCCCTGGCTGAGTCGGCTTCTGAGCTACCTACTGAAACCAGTGTCCAGGAAATGTCCGACACCATTCCTTTGGACAAGTCTACTCCTGCACGTGGTGCAACCAGACCCCCTGCTTCCATGTCCATTAAGGCTTTTTCCAGGGCTAAAGCTGCTAAACTTGCTAAAGCTTTGCCTCCCAAGACTACCTCTCAGAGACCTTCTTCTAGTTCTCAGATCCTCAGCCTTGCAGAGGATCTTATCTCTTTAATTAGAGGTTCTCAGCCTCACCCGGACAGGGGCTCTCAACCACCACCAGACAAAAGGCCCAGGACTGAGCCCTCTGACCAGCGCTCTTCAGATGAGTCTACGGATGGATCTGTGTTGTCAGATCACCAGGAGGAGGCTTATTCAGCCTACGAGGATTCTGATGCTGAAGAATCTATCCCTTGCCTCCCTCCTGAAGAGTTTTCCTTTGGTGAGACACTACACTCTATGAGAGAACATTTTCAATGGCAGGGTCAGGAATTTTCTGATTCTAGAAAGAGATTAAGGACCTTTTTACATTTACCTCAGCATAGGCCCTTAGCTATACCTCCTGTTTTGAATGTTATTGATGATGTGTACAATGATGTTAGTACAGCCCCTGATTCTCTCCCTCCGGCTCCTGCCAAACCTGATAGATACTACAGGGTCCCGGATTCTCATCTACATCTGTACAAGGCCCATTCTGCAGACCCAGATACTATTTCTCAGGGCCCAAAAGGGGTTGCAGCTGCCACTGCCAAAAATCCTCTACCTTCTGAAAGGGAGTCTAGAGCTTTAGAGATGGGGAAAGAAGGTATATACTTCTGCAACTCTTTCCATGAGGGCATTAAATTGTCATTTTCATATGATACAGTATCAAGAGTATTTGTTAGATGAATTGCATAAGAAGCTTTCCTCTTCTGAACCCCTTGACCGTAAATCCCTTCAGGATCTGGTACATAACTCACAGCAGGTTAGTAATAATTTTTTGCAGTGTGGTTATGATGCACTGGAAGCTTCATGTAGGTCAGCTATGACTGGGGCAGTTATTCGTAGGCATGCCTGGTTGAAGGAACAATCTTTACCAGACCATGTTAAAGCTAAACTCCTGGATGCTCCAATGGAAAAACAAAAATTATTTGGTTCCTCGGCAAAGGAGGTCTTAAAGAAGTTTGAAGAAAAGGCAAAATCTGTGCAAACAGTTAAGGACTTTCTGCAAGTACAACCACCGAGATTCAGCAGAAACTGGCCTACTAAGAATTGGTCCTTTCCAGACTCGGACAGATCCCAGAGGGGCAGGAACAGGCGTCCCAGAGGTAGAGGGCAAGCTAGAGGCTCCTACAGAGGCCGTCAGTGGCAGCCTACCAACCAGAGAGGTAGTGCAGGAACAGCAACAACTACTACACCTGGACAGACTCAATGACTTTCCTTTGATTCCGCTGACCAGGGCTCAATTGGAAGCACCATTGGGCGGAAAGCTTTCTTTATTCTCAAAAAACTGGCATTACATTACAAGGGACACATGGACACTGCAAATAATAGACAAAGGATACAGGTTCCACTTTCACACTTTGCCAAGAAGAAATGGAATGCCAAACCTGCCACCAAATCAGAGGGCAGAGGCTTTAAAGCAGATCAACAACTTAATACAAATGAAAGCCATAGAAAAGGTACCTCTTTCAGAACAAGGCCAAGTATTTTACTCCAGATTACTCCTTGTTCCAAGAAAAGAAAATCAATGGAGGCCTATCCTTGACCTGTCCGCACTGAATACATACCTCATTGCACCAAAATTCAAGATGCTGACCCTACAGCAACTTCTTTCCATGCTGGGCAAGGAGTCTTGGCTGGTGACTCTAGATCTCAAGGAGGCATACCTGCATGTCCCTATTCGGCAAAGTTGCAGAAGACACCTCAGATTTCTTGCAGGATCAGAGCATTATCAATTCTCAGCATTGCCCTTTGGCTTATCTACTGCGCCCAGAGTATTCACGAAATGCCTGGCATCAGTAATTGCACACTGCAGACTTCAGGGGATTCAAATCTACCCAAATCTGGACGACTGCCTTATACAAGCGGACAACAAGAAAAATTTGATAAAGGACTTGGACTATGCCATCCACCTATTACAGGCCTTGGGATACACAGTCAACATCCAAAAATCAAGACTTGTTCCATCCCAGAGGATAACCTTTTTTGGGTGCAGATCTAGACACAACCACCCAAATGGCCTTTCTCACAGAAGAAAAACAAAAACAACTTCCGGATTACTTCTTGAATCTGACAAGACAAACTCAGCTAACTGCAAGGAAAATCCTGCAGGCCCTGGGTTACATGGCATCCTGCATAATTCTGATTCCACAAGCCAGGCTGCATATGAGAAAATTACAATGGTACCTAAGGAGTGTATGGTCTCAGCACAGTCACAGTTTGGAAACTTTGATACCAATCATTCCTTGCCTTCAAAAGGAATTTCTGTGGTGGGCTCAAGCCTGCCAGTCCAACAGAGGGTTGCCTTTCAACAAACCAAAAACAAAACAAACCATCACCACGGACGCTTCAGACCGAGGATGGGGAGCACACATGGAGGGCAAATGTATCCAAGGCCTATGGTCTCAAGGGCAGCTGCGCATGCACATAAACCAAAAGGAAATGCTGGCAGTGATACACGCAATCGAGGCCTTCAAACCTTTCCTCCATCAAGGCCACCTGTTAATAAGGACAGACACCACAGTCATGTGGTACATAAACAAGCAAGGAGGCACGCATTCCTACCCTCTATGCAGGCTGTCCATGAATCTATGGGAACTATGCTTGAAACTCAATATCCAACTACAGTCCCAGTTCAAGCCAGGGAAAGAAAATGCACTGGCAGACAGCTTAAGCAGAACTATCATGGATGCACATGAATGGATGCTGCACTCAGACATCTTTCTACTCATAACACAAGCATGGGGAAAGCCGGAGATAGATCTGTTCGCCTCGCCCCACAATCATCAACTGAAGACATTCTGCTCAAGGACATACCACCCACAAGCATGGAGGGTGGACTCTCTCTCTTTCAGCTGGAAAGCTCTAAAAGTCTATGCCTTCCCACCTCTCCCATTAATGTCCAAGGTTTTACTGAAGATCAGGGCAGAACAGCCAAGAGTGATTCTGATAGCTCCAGACTGGCCAAGGCAGCACTGGTACCCACTATTGAGGAGCATGTCACAGACGAAACCGTAGCCTCTCCCCCTATGGCCACTTCTTCTGACGCAAAACAATTTCAAGATCATGCATCCCAACTTGAAAACACTGCAGCTAACTGCCTGGAAAATTCCATAAACCCCCCTCAAAATAACTTATCACAGAGAGTAAAGGACATTATTATGGAAGCTCGCCGGCCTTCCACAAGGAAGACATACTCAGCAAAATGGAAAAGATTTCTCATTTGGAACACAACAAAAGGCTTAGATGTGACAGTGGCGAGCATGGCACATATTCTGGAATACTTAGCAGAATTGTTCCACAATGGCCTGTCCTATTCTTCCATTAAGATTCATGCCTCAGCAATTTCAGCAGAATACAATGTTGATCCACCTATCTTCTCGCATCCTCTCCTCAGGCAATTTCTGAGAGGAATCAAAAACATCAATCCTCCAAGGAAACCATCTTTACCTACTTGGGATCTCAACTTTGTGCTGGAGAAACTAACACTTCCTCCCTTTGAACCAGCAGCATCGGCGGATCTACAGTTTCTGTCTTGGAAAACTGCATTCCTTCTGGCCATAACTTCAGCAAGAAGAGTATCTGAGTTACAAGCTTTAATGGCAGTACAGCCATTTCTTATCTTCCATCAGGACAGAGTTTCATTGAGAACCAATCCTACTTTTATGCCAAAGGTGGTATTTAGGGTATCCTTCAACCAAGCTATTCACTTGCCTACATTCTTCCTAAATCCACAAAATAAAGGGGAAAAACTTCTACACACTCTGGATATACACAGACAACTACGCTACTACTTGGACAGAACTAAAAGTTACAGAAAGACTGACCAACTCCTTGTAGCATATGCTGCTGGGGTACAAGGAAAAGCAATTTCCAAACAGACAATTTCAAAGTGGATAGGAAATTGCATTTGATTTTGTTACTCCTTTCATGGAAAGACTGTTCCTGCAAACATTAGGCCTCATTCCACGAGGGCCACAGCCACCACTACAGCCTTCCTAAGAGGGTGGCTACCAAGGACATTTTAGAAGCTGCTACATGGAGCTCCGTGCATACATTTGCCAAACATTACAATTTACCTTTATACTCCAGATCCAGAGCAGGTTTTGCTACAGCAGTCCTGCAGGGTATCTTAACTACACCATCCTTTTCTTAGTACCTCCTCCCCAGATTGGCTATGGTATTCTACCCATATGTTATGACTGCAGATGCATCCTTGAAGGACATAGTACAGTTTTGTACCTACCATAAATGTAGATGTCTGATAGGTATGCATCTGCAGTCAGGTTTACCTCCCTCCTTCCCTCTGTGGTATTCCTAGGGTGCTTACCTCCATTAGCTAGCTGGGGATCTATTATGGTGTATTTGTTTGTATATATATATATATATATATATATATATATATATATATATATATGTATATATTTTGGAAAATGTTTGGAATTTATTGCATTCCTCCAAATTTGGCCTTCCTAGAGGGCACCTGGCATCTGGGGCAAGAAACACTGAGGAAAATGGTGTCGGCTGATGCTTTTATACCCCAGACACTCTGACGTCGGGGAAAGTGCGACATCAGCCGAGGCCAGATCCAGACTTTGGAATCCGGCCCACCGAAGGGCTGCCTGAGGCAGGACAACCCATATGTTATGACTGCAGATGCATACCTATCGGACATCTACATTTATGGTAGGTACAAAACTGTACTTTTTCCAAGATAAAAATTTTATATCCGCAGTAGCTGCTGGTTCAAAAGGAGGCAGGGTGAGTTTTTCCAGCACAAAATTGAGGTCCCATGCAGGAGTTGGTGATCTTCTGGGAGGCCTTAGATTTTTGGCTCCTCTAAGAAGCTGTTTACGCAGAGGATGAGAAAAAAAGGGGAGGCTCTGTGTTGTAATGAGCCGAGATAGCAGAGGCATAGATTTTTATTGAAGAAAAATATAGGCCCTTGTCAAGCATCTCGGTCAAGTATTGTAAAACCTGAGGGATATTTGGTTTTGCTGTGTCCGTTCCTTGTGCATGGTTCCAAGCACATAATCTTTTACATTTATCAGCATAAGATTTTCTAGTACTAGGCCTTCTGGCCACCAAAATGACATCCATCACAGATTTACTGAGAGGTGTTTGAATAATTAAATGATCAGCCATGCTGCAAGGTTGAGTTTGGAGCAGAGTGTGCAGAATTTGATTGTTCTGCTGAGACAGGAGATGAGGTATTTGAGGCAAGTACCACGGAGGGAGTTGAGACATATTCCTTAGAATTGGGTACCAGTGCTTGAAAGGCCAGTCCGGAGCAATCAGGATAATTTTTGTTTTTTCCTGTCTGACCATTAGTAAGACCTTGGAGAGAAGAGGCAGAGGGGGAAAGGCATAGACTGATAGGTTTTTCCAACTGAAGGATAGGGCATCCACTCTCCATGCTTGTCTGTGAGAAGTCCTTGTATAGAATTTGTCCAGTTGATAATTTTGGGGAGAGGCAAATAGATCTATGACTAGGCTCCCTCATTTCTGTGTTACCATGTTGAAGATTTGTGGATCCAGTTTCCACTCGTGCAGGTCCATAAGATTTCTGCTTAGGTCATCTGCCAGAGTATTTTGTTTTCCTGGCAGGAATTAAGCTTGAAGATGTACTTGGTAAGTCAAAGCTGTGTTCCACAATTCCATGGCTAGCCTGCAAAGGGGGTAGGAATGTGTACACCCTCTACTTGTTTATGTACCACATAACCGTGCTTGTTTATGTACCACATAACCGTGGTGTTGTCTGTCTTTATCAGTAGTTGTCCTGGATGAAGTAAGTCCTTGAAGGCTGTCAGAGCATTCTGAACAGTTAGCATCTCTTTCTGGTTGATATGCAGATGCATTTGTTTTAGGCTCTATATGCCCTGAATGCATCTCCCTGCCAGGTGGGCCCCCCAAGCATAGTCTGATGCGTCAGTAGTTAGGGTTTGGGTGGCAAGGGGTAGAGTGAATGACAGTCCCTTGTTTTGGTGACATCTCTGACCACCAAAGAAACTGCTGTTGTAGGCAGGGAATGAGAGGAATCATTGTTTCCAGACTGTGACAATGTTGACTCCATAAACTCTTTAGGTACCACTGAACTTTCCTCATATGCAGTCTTGCATATGGAATTAGTAGAATGCAGGATGCCATGAACTCCAAAGCCTGCAGAATTTGTCTTGCAGATAACTGGGTTTTTGTTGCTATCTGAAGTATGTTGTCAGTTGCCTTTGTTTATCTGGCGTAAGGTAAGCCATCTGGGCAGTTGTATTCAAGCTTGCACCCAGGAGGGTAATTATCTGAGAGGGTACCAGTTGGGATTTCTTTTCGTTTATTGTGTACCCTAAGCATGTTAGAAGCCTTTTTACAAAAGCCAGATATTGAAGAAGAATGCCCTTGCTCTCTGCTTGAATGAGACAGTCGTCCAGATAAGGATAAATTTGTATGCTTCTTTGTCTGCAAAATGCAATTACTGGTGCCAGGCACTTTGTAAAGACCCTGGGCGCAACAGCTAACCCAAAGGGCAGTGCAGAGAATTGGTAATGCAAAAAACCTGCCTTGAAGCGGAGGTATCTTCTGCAAGATTCCCTTATTGGGATATGCAGCTTTTAAATCTAGAGTCACTAACCAAGCATTCCTGCCCAGCACAGGCAGTAACTGTTGTAAAGTCAGCATTTTGAATTTTGGAATGTCCAGGAACGTGTTCAAAATCGATAAGTCCAGTATTGGACGCCAGGCATAGTCTTTTCTGGGTACCAAGAAAAGTTGAATAAAAACCTTGTCCTTTTTCCTGTTCTGGTACTGGTTGAACAGCCCCCATATCCTTGAGGGAAGCAACTTGTTTCTAAGCCTCTGCCCATTGATTTTGTGGCAGATCTGGCCAACCGTTTGGAATTAGCAAAGTATGGAAATTAAATCTGTACCCCTGGGATACTATGTTCAATACCCACTTGTCCTGGGTAATTAACTGCCAATTCTGAGCATGAAGTGCTAATCCCCCCCCCCCCAATGGGGGCTGCCAAAAGATAAGTGCTTGGTGAAGGTAGAGGGAAGTCATTGAGACTGCTTACTACTGTAGGGTTGTGCTTTGTTTTCTCCAGATTTGGAGGTGGAGGCACCCCATTGCTTTGACCTGTAAGAACCCTGTGCACTGACCTTTGGGTTAGCTGTTGCGCCCAGGGTCTTTACAAAGTGCCTGGCACCAGTAATTGCACCTGCATTTGCCTTGAGAGGCTCTGTTGGACACAGGAAAGGACCAATTTGTAGTAGGCCAGTGCCTACTGAACCTGGGTGGCTGCACTTGTAAGAAATATTTTACAGTTTGCATAGATTTAGCTTTATCTTCCATTTTCTTTAAAACCTCTCCTGCCTTATTACCAGAGTATCATGCTGTAAAGGGGCATCCAACAATTTAGCTTTAACATGATCAGGCAGATTTTCCTCCTTGAGCCAGGCATACCTTCTAATCACAGATAAGGTAACTGTGGCCCTGCAAGACGTCTCCAAAGAATCAAAACCACATTGAAAAGCATGCTTTCCAACCTGTTCTGCTGCATGCAATAATTCCTGTAATTCTTTATTTTCCACACAATCAGAAATCAACATCATTTTCTGTTTCAATAAGCCTATAACATGCTGTTGATATTTAAGCATATGAAACTGGCAGTTTAAGGCCCGAATTGCCAAGGTTGCAGATGTATAAACCTTCTTTCCCCATCTATCCAGCACCCTGGAATCTCTATCAGTGGGGGTAGGATTTTTGGCTACAGAGGCCTTTACACATTTGGGACCCTGTGAGACAGTCTCAGGATCAGCAGCAGGATTTTTGAATAGAAATTTGTGGGAGTCAGGAACCCTGCAATATCTGTCTGGCTTACTAGGAGCCAGAGGTAGGAAATCAGGAGCCATGCTTGATTCCGAAAACACATCGACAACAATGTCTAATACAGGAGGTATTGCCAAAGGCCTATGCTGAGGAAGAAGGAGGAAATCCCTAAGCCTCTTTTTTGATTAAGAGAAATCCTGACTCCCAATGAAAATGTTCCCTTAAAGTATGCAAAGTTTCTCCAAAAGAAAAATCCTCAGGAGGAAATGCAGCTGGGATGGATTCTTCTGCATCTGAATCCTCATTGGGTGGAATAGAAATATCCTGATCAGAAGAAATGGAAACCTGATCTGAAGATTCATAATCAGTGTCTTGCCTAGGCCTCTTGGGGGGGGGGGGGGGGTTGGTTTGGAACCCCTGATCAAGGTAACTATGTCTTCAGCCATTTTGATCATCTGTTTTTTAGGCATAGGGGCCCGAGCACGTGGCTCATGCATTGTTTTTTTAGACATAGAAGATGTTTTTGGTCTTGTTTTTGAAGCTGAAGTTTATATAAAAATGTTGAGGCCTGAAAACACCCTCAGAAGCCGGTGCCTGCTCATCGGCTAAGGACCCACCCAAGGGAGAGTCATCCATGGGTTCAATACTCTGAGAATCTCGCGTCATACCGGACTCCGCATGGGTCTCGGTAGAGGCCTGCGACTCAAAAGTAGCGGGTATCAGGGGCTGCGAAAGCACCTCATTGAGTACCGGCGAACTGGCTACTAGCTTAGGAGAAGCTTCGTCATCGGTTTTGGACCTCGACGGTCTGTCTCTGTCTTTTTCTTTGCGTTTTTTGTGAACTCCGGTAGTCGGATTGCTAACTGACGACATTTCAGGGTAATTAAATCTGGATCCAAAATATTTTGAAGCAAAAATATACCGATGCTTAATAGTGCGTTGGTTAAATCTAGCACAAAACCGACAGCAAGGCACGTTATGATCTGGGCCCAGGCAAGGAACACCGTACAAATGAAAATCCTTATGAGGTATTTGCTTCCCACAGGTAATGCAATTATAAATTTTTACTGACATCAGTAAGGAGCAAGAAAAAGTTTCCCCAACGGGGTACTTAGCTTTAGTTGAAGACTTCGGTTCTGAAATTCGAATGTGAAAATTTCAGGAGTCAGCCAACTGGCACTTGTGAACTGCTTCTGCTTTTGCTTTGGGCACCGCATGGCAAGAAAGACTGAATAAAACGGTGTCAGCTGCATGTTTTATACCCCTGACTACCTGAAGTCATGGAAGAGGAGACAGCAACCGACGCAGGACCCAAGACTTTGTTACTCTGGCCGACTGAGGGCAACCTGCCAGCAGATTACCCAAATGTAATGACTGCAACA
Organism: Protopterus annectens; assembly: GCF_019279795.1. Classification (NCBI taxonomy): domain Eukaryota; kingdom Metazoa; phylum Chordata; order Ceratodontiformes; family Protopteridae; genus Protopterus; species Protopterus annectens. The sequence goes on along the minus strand of NC_056747.1, from coordinate 348,119,160 downwards.
GTGAAATACGAAAAACAACCCTGTAATATCTATCAGGTTTTCTGGAAGCAGGAGGTAGAGAGTCAGGGGCCATGCTAGATTCTGAAAAGGCATCATCAACAATGTCCAGTACAGGAGGTAGAGCTAAAGGCCTTTGCTGGGGCAGGAGTAAGAAATCCCCAAGCCTCTTTTTAGAATCAGAGAAATCCTGACTTTCCCAATGAAAAAGCTCCCTGAGAGAATGCAAGGTTTCACCAAAAGAGAAATCCTCTTGGGGGGGGGGGGGCAGAGGGAATAGAGTCCTCAGCATCAGAATCCTCATAGGTAGATAAGGGTAAATCCTGGTCATCAGAGGAAACAAATTTCAGAATCCTGGTCAGAAGCATCATAAGCAAACTCAGTCCTAGGTCTATTAGAGGGGGAAGGTCTTCTAGACTTTGTTGCATATTTGGAAAAGATACACATGTCCTTCCACTGTTTCTTTGTGAAATGCATATCTAATCTCTCATTCCCAGTCTTTTCTGACATATTCTGATTGATTGCAAAAGTTATCGTACAATATTTAACATGCCCTACTAATTATTTCATTTTTAACAGCAATGTCTTTTCTAGATTTAATTAAAACCTCAACTAGTGCATGTTTTTCATTTAGGATTCCCCTATCCCTTTCCCTCTGACTAGACTCTGATATCAATCCTTGATATAGAAAGCAATCAGTAGCCTGCAATCCAAATGTCTTCTTGGCCTCTTCCCATTCTACCTTTTCCTCTCTAATAATTTACCAATAACTTGGCTCCTTTGCCGGCCTCCACAGGAAATTCCAGCCCCCCTCTTGCCTGCTCTATGTACCCCTAATTGCAGCTTTCCATACTAGCAGAATGGCCTTCCTCCATTCCTGTGCTGGCATCATTCTTAATATATTTTCTTCTACTTTATGAATAATATTTATGTATGACTGCTATTATTCTTTGTATCTGCATCCAAAATACCATTCTTTCCTTATTTCTCAAACTATCCCACCGCTTCCATCTCTTTCCTCTTTGAATTGTAGCTTTTTGCTTGTGTTATGTACAACAGCTTTAATCATGTAGCTCTAAAATATCCATTCAAATCAGGTAATCGTAAAAGTACAGTTTTGTACCTACCATAAATGTAGATGTACGAGTGCTAATACAGCTGCAGTCATAACAGATGGGTTCTCCTGCCGTCAGGCGGGTCCTCGGTCAGCCGAATTCCAAAGTCTAGGTCCGGCGTCGGTTTTCTTCACTGATGTCAGTGCGCCAGGGGTATAAAAGAACCAGCAGACGCCATTTTCTTCAGTTTTTCTTGCCCCAGATGTCAGATTCCCCCCAGAAATAGGCAATACATAAATTTGTGTAATAAAGCAATGCAATATAATCAAAATACAGTAGTTGCAAGCAAATACACCATAAAAGAATACCCCAATCAGGTAGTATGAGGAGGTGTTAGCCAATAGGCCTGTCCCAAGAGGGGAAGGAGGGAGGGAAACCTGGACTGCAGCTGTATTAGCACTCGAACATCTACATTTATGGTAGGTACAAAACTGTACTATGTTCATCATGCATACAGCTGCAGTCATAACAGATGGGTAGAATCCCAAAGCTAAGAAAGGGGTGGTAGACACTAGGTGGAACTAGGAGGAGCCAGAATGCCCTGCAAGACTGCAGTGGCAAAGCCTGCTCTAGTTTTGGAGTATAATGGTAGGTGGTAGTGCTTGGAGAAGGTATGCACAGAACTCCAAGTGGCTGCTCCAAAAATATCTTTGGTAGGAACTCCTCTGAGGAAAGCTGCAGAGGTAGCTGTGGCCCTTGTGGAGTGAGATCTGATGCCTGCAGGTACAGTTTTACCATGAAAAGAGTAACAAAAGTGTATGCAGTGGGCTATCCATTTTGAGATTGTCTGTTTGGAAATTGGCTTCCCTTGAGCTCCTATAGCATAGGACACAAAGAGCTGTTCTGATTTTCTGAAAGGCTTTGTTCTGTCCAAATAACGCAGCTGTCTGTGGATGTCCAAGGAATGTAGTAGTCTCTCCCCTTTGTTTTGAGGATTAGGGTAAAAGGTAGGTAAGTGTATAGCCTGATTCAAAGCTACCCTGGATACCACCTTTGGCATAAAGGACGGGTTGGTTCGTAAGGAAACTCTGTCCTGATGTAAGATGATAAAAGGCGGCACAGCCATGAGGGCTTGTAGTTTCGATACCCTACGAGCTGAGGTGATAGCCAGAAGGAAAGCTGTTTTCCAGGACAAATATTGCAAATCTGTTGAGGCAGCTGGCTCAAAAGGAGGCAAGGTCAGCTTTTCTAGAATGAAATTGAGATCCCAAGCAGGTATTGGTTGTTTCCTTGGGGGTTTTATATTCATTGCCCCTCTGAGGAACTGTCTTAAGAGGGGGTGAGAGAATAAAGGTGGATCAGTGTTGTATTCTGCAGAAATGGCTGAGACATGGATTTTGATGGAGGAGAATGAAAGTCCACTGCTTAGCAGCTCAGCTAGATACTGTAAATTCAGTTTTCCAGGATTCTGGCCCTTTTTCTCATTCCAGGCACAAAACCGTTTCCATTTTGCGAAGTAAGCTTTTCTAGTTGACGGCCTTCTCGCCTCCAAAATGACACTCTGCACCTCCTTGGAGAGTAGGGTCTGTTGTGATGTTAAGGAATCTTCCATGCGGCCAGATTGAGCGTTTTCAGCTGACTGTGAAGAGTTTTGAAGCTGTGCTGAGTAAGAAGAGGAGGCATTAGAGGTAGGGTCCATGGAGGCAAATGCGTCAGGCTCCTCAGGAGTGGGTACCAATGCTGTCTTGGCCAGTCTGGAGCAATGAGAATCATCTTTGGTCTGTCTGCTCTGGTTTTTAATAGAACTTTGGGCATCAGAGGAAGAGGTGGAAAGGCATAAACTGTCATTGTTGTCCAACTGAAAGAGAGAGCGTCCCACTCTCCAAGCCTGTGGATGGAAAGTCCTTGAGCAGAATTTTGTCAATTGGTGATTTTTGTGGGAGGCAAAGAGATCTATGTCTGGTCTTCCCCATGCTTGAATTATCTCTGTAAAAACTTGAGGATGCAACTTCCATTCGTGTGGATCTGTCATATTTCTGCTTAGGTTGTCTGCCAGCGTGTTTTCCTTGGCTGGCAAGTAGTGTGCTTGAAGATCGATTTGTAATTCCAGGGTCATGTTCCAAAGTGACATGGCCAGCCTGCATAGGGGGTATGAATGGGTTCCTCCCAGTTTGTTTATGTACCACATTACTGTGGTGTTGTCTGCCCTTATCAATAGTTGACCTGGATGCAGAAGGTCTTTGAAAGCTATAATAGCATTTATTACTGCTAGCATTTCCTTTTGATTGATGTGAAGGTGCTTTTCTTTTTGGGACCATTTGCCCTGAATGCACCGATCTGTCATGTGCGCCCCCCAGGCGTAGTCCGAGGCGTCTGCTGTGATGACTTGATTTGCTTGAGGCTTGCAGAATGGGAGACCTGTGTTTGTTTGGCATGCTTGAGCCCACCACAGAAATTCCTTTTGAAGACATGGAATTAGTGGTATTATTGTTTCCAAACTGTGGCTGTGTTGAGACCATAGGTTTTTCAGGTACCATTGAAGCTTCCTCATATGCAGCTTTGCACATGGGATTAGAAGGATGCAAGATGCCATGAATCCCAGAGCCTGCAGGATTTTCCTTGCAGTCAGCCTGGTGAAATTTGCTAGTTTTCTGAAGTATTGACTTAGTTGCCCCTGCTTCTCTGGCGTGAGGTAGGCCATCTGGGTGTTTGTGTCCAAGTTGGCACCCAGGAAAATTATTTTCTGAGAGGGTATTAGCCTTGATTTCTTTTTGTTGACTGTGTATCCCAGAGAATTCAACAACATTATTACAAAAGCCAGATGTTTCAGAAGTATGTGCTTGCTGTCCGCTTGGATCATGCAGTCGTCCAAATATGGGTATATTTGTATCCCTTGAAGTCTGCAGTAGGCAATTACTGATGCCAGGCATTTCGTGAATACTCTCGGCGCAGTAGATAAGCCAAAGGGCAACGCAGAGAATTGATAATGGATTGAACCTGCAAGAAATCTGAGGTATCTTCTGCAATTTTGTCTGATTGGGACATGCAGGTATGCCTCCTTGAGGTCCAATGTTACCAGCCAAGACTCCTTGCCCAGCATGGGAAGAAGCTGCTGTAATGTGAGCATCTTGAATTTTGGTACGAGTAAAAATGTGTTTAGTATGGATAGGTCCAAAATAGGTCTCCAATCTTTTCCCTTCCTTGGTACCAGGAATAGTCTGGAATAAAAACCTTGACCTTGTTCGTGAGTAGGTACCTCTTGAATAGCTTTCATGTCCATGAGATCTGAAATTTGTCTTTGTGCCTCTGCCCTTTGATTATGTGGCAGGTTTGGCATGCCTCTCATTTTTGGAAGGGTGTGAAAATGGAATCTGTAAGCCTCTGTTTATAATGTCCAGGATCCATTTGTCTTTTGTGACAATATGCCACTTTTTTGAAAATAATGCCAGTTTTCCGCCCAAGGGTGCTGCCATTTGAGCCTTGCTTGGCATGCAAAGGGGAAAGTCATTGGGCTTGCTTTCTGAATGGCTGCGAACTATCCTCACCACCTCTTTGTGTAGGAGCTTGCCAATGTCTGCCCCTAAACGATCCTTGAGATTGCCCTCTGCCCCTCGGGCACCTGTATCTACCTCTTTGGGGTCTGTCCGTGGTTGGAAAGGACCAATTTTTGGAAGGCCAAGTTCTACTGAAACGTGGAGGTTGTACCTGTAGAAAATCTTTCACTGTTTGCATTGATTTAGCCTTTTCCTCCATTTTCTTTAATACCTCCTCAGCTTTAACACCAAATAATACATCCTTTTGAAGAGGGGCATCTAGTAATTTAGCTTTGACATGATCTGGTAAGGTTTGCTCCTTGAGCCAGGCATGTCAACGTATGACTGATCCTGTAACAGCAGCTCTACATGAGGCCTCTAGAGCATCAAAACCACATTGCAAGGTATGTTTACCCACTTGTTCTGCACTATGTATCAAATCCTGCAACTCCTTCAAGTCTGGTTGTTCAGGTTGTGACATTTTGCTTCTCAACTGTGATAACAGAAAACTGTTGGTACTTTAGCATATGGAATTGGCAGTTTAATGCCCTCATGGTTAAGGTAGCCGAGGTGTATACCTTTTTTCCCCACCTTTCTAAGGATCTGGAATCTCTCTCGGAATGTAATGGGTTTTTAGCAGTGGAGGCCTTAATTCCCCTGGGGCCCTGTGAGATAGTTTCTGGGTCAGCCGCATGGCTTTTGTATAAAAATTGGTGTGAGTCAGGAACCCGGTAGTACCTGTCAGGCTTGACTGGGGCTGGAGGTAAAGAATCCGGGTTAAGGCAGGCCTTCGAGTACACATCATCTAGTATGTCTAAGACAGGAGGTATAGCCAGAGGCCTGTGCTGAGGTAGCAAGAGAAAATCCCTAAGCCTTTTCTTGGAATCTGAGTACTCTTGGCCTTCCCAGTGGAAGTGTTCCCTTAAGGTATGCAAGGTTTCCCCAAATGAGTAATCCTCTGGGGGGGAGACAGAGGGAATGGACTCCTCAGCATCAGAATCTTCAAAAGGGGAGTAAGAATGTTCCTGTTCATCAGAGTGCTCTGAAATAATGGAGGCCTGGTCAGAGGAGGGGGATTCTTCCTCCACTCTGGGCCTTTTGTCCAGGGGGAAGTTGAGAACCCCTGATGAGAGTAATCAAATCCTCAGCCATTTTAAGCATCTGTTTTTTAGGCATGGGGCCTGGAGAAGGGCCATATGGAGCTTGGCTCTTAGAATGCATGGCTGCTTTAGACTTGGTGAAAGCCTTGATAGAAAAAAGAAGAGGAAGGTCTGAAGACACCTTGAGAGGAGGCAGACATGTCTACATTTTGAGATTCACCACCAAGAGTGGCTTCGGTATCTGTATTCGGAGTGTGGGCCGAGGAGCCTGCGACCTAGGGCACAGAAGACACCGCCAATGAAGTGTCGTCGGTAGGCAGGGGCTGCGTAGGCGCCTCGCTGAGAACCGGACCACCTGTAGTCGGCTTTGGCGTGGTGTCGGTAGAGGCCTCGGACCTCATGTGTCGGTCCTTATCTTTGCGTTTTTTAGACAAAACTGGATTCGGAGTATCGACGACATAATATAGTTACATTTTTTGCCAAAATAGTGCTGGGCGAACTCCGGTCGACGCTTAATGGTGCGTTTGTTGAATGTAGCACAAAAACGACAGACCGAGACGTCATGGTCTGGGTCTAAGCAAGGAATGCAGAGGGAATGAAAATCCTTATGCGGTATTTGCTTCCCACAAGAAATACAATTAACTTTGTCTGACATCGGTCTGAGGCAAGAAAAGTTTCCCCAACGGGGTACTTAACTTTAAAGACGACTTCGGTTGCAAAATTTTCGTAATTTCAGGAGCTGGCCGACCGGCACTTGCGAACTGCTTCTGCTTCGGGCACCGCGCTGCAAGAAAGACTGAAGAAAATGGAGTCAGCTGGTTCTTTTATACCCCTGGTGCACCAACGTCAGGGAAGAAGCGACGACAACTGACGCCGGACCTAGACTTTGGAATTCGGCCGACCGAGGACCCGCATGACGGCAGGAGAACCCATCTGTTTTGACTGCAGCTGTATGCATGATGAACATCCACCTTATTCTACTGGGAGGATCAACTTACCCACATGATTTACCACCAACTCAAGCAGACGGGGCCTCAGTTTAATGTCTCATCTGATGGGCAATACATTCAGGAGTGCAGCACTGACCCACCATTATGTATTGTAGTGTCAGTAATAAATCTATCTATTGTGGAACAGAAGCCAAAAAGTAATTGTCTCAGAATGTTCCACAGCACTGAGATGCCCTTTTCTGATTCCATCAGGTACAAAATAATATCTGCAAATAAAGCAAACTTGTTTTGAACATAATATCAATTATATCCTTGAATTTCTGAGTCCCTTATTTTCTTTGCCAATGGTTCTAAATATACTGCAAATAATGAAGGACAAAGAGGACACTTCTGCGTAGTTCCTCTGTGCAGGCAAAATTTATCAGAGAACCCCCCCTCTCACTTTGATTTTTGCCTCCAGTCTCTCATATATCCTAATTAGCCTTATTATTATATCAGGAAATGCAAATATTTCTATTGCCCTACTCATAAAATCACAGCTTACTGTGACTACCTTGGGTGGCATAAGCCAGGGAACCTTGTTGGCTAGGCTTACTTAGGCCCTTGGGCCGATAGCCTAGTACCTACCTATGAAATGTTTTCTCTGCATCAAGACTCACCAATAACAGTGGTATTTTCTTATATTCTATTTCCTTCTGGACCACCATTGTTCTATTAATGCTTCAAATGTTTGTCACCCCTCCACAAAACCACACTGATCCCTATCTAGCAGATTTGGCATCACTGCTTCCATTAATTATTATAGACAAACACTTTATAATCATGGTTTAAAAAGTACAGTTGTGTACCTACCATAAATGTAGATGTTCGAGTGTATTCACTGTTGCAGTCATTACTCTTGGGTTATCCTGCTGGCAGGCGACCTGCAGTCGGCCAGAATTCCAAAGTCTAGGTCTGGCGTCGGTTGCTGTCGCCTCTTTCCTGACGTCAGTGCGCCAGGGGGATAAAAAAAAGCAGCAGACGCCATTTTCTTCAGTTTTTCTTGCCCCAGATGTCAGGTGCCCCTAAAATAGGCTAAAAATATAATGGCAATAATTATGCATACAGCAAAATAAACATTTCCTTCACCTACACGCAAATACACCACATAGGTTGTATAAGATAGAGAAGTATAGTTAAGTCCCAGCAAAGAAAAGGGAGATGGAGGGAGTGTAACCTGGACTGCAATAGTGAATACACTCGAACATCTACATTTATGGTAGGTACACAACTGTACTATGTTCGTGTTTCACTGTTGCAGTCATTACTCTTGGGTTGAATCCCAAAGCTAAAGCTGGGTGGCTGGGCCTAAAGAGGATTAGGAGAGGCTATAAGGCCTTGCAAGACAGCAGTGGCGAAGCCTACTCTGGATTTAGAGTAGAGAGGTAAATGGTAGTGCTTTGTAAAAGTGTGCACTGAACTCCAAGTTGCAGCCTCTAAAATGTCTTTGGTTGGTACTCCTCTGAGAGAGGCTGCTGCCCTGGTAGAATGAGGTCTAATGGCCTTGGGCACTGATTTGCCATGTTGTGAGTAGCAGAAATTAATGCAGTGGCCTATCCATTTTGAAATAGTCTGTTTTGAGATAGGCTTTCCTTGAGATCCTGCAGCAAATGCCACTAAAAGTTGCTCAGTTTTTCTGAAAGCTTTAGTTCTGTCCAAACAGAAGTGCAGTTGTCTGTGTATGTCCAAGGAATGCAGAAGTCTTTCACCCTTATTCTGTGGGTTTGGATAAAAGGTAGGCAAATGAATAGCTTGGTTGAGGGCCACACTGAACACTACCTTAGGCATAAATGTAGGGTTCGTTCTTAGAGAAACCCTGTCTGGGTGGAAAATAATGAAAGGTTCCACAGCCATGAGTGCCTGTAACTCTGAAACACGTCTTGCAGAGGTTATTGCTAGGAGCAGAGCTGTTTTCCAAGATAAAAACTTTATATCAGCTGTACTGGTTGGCTCAAAAGGCGGTAGAGTGAGTTTTCCCAAGACATAATTGAGGTCCCATGCAGATATTGGGGCTCTCCTTGGAGGTCTTATGTTTTTGGCCCCTCTGAGGTACTGCCTTATCAATGGATGGGAAAAAATAGGAGGGTATGTATTGTAATGAGCTGAAATGGCTGAGGCATGAATTTTAATTGATGAAAAGGATAAGCCTTTGTTCAGCATCTCAGTTAGGTATTGTAAAATCTGAGGAATATTTGGTACAGATGTGTCAAGTCCTTGAGCCCGGTTCCAAGCACAGACTCTTTTCCATTTATCTGCATAAGATTTTCTGGTACTGGGCCTTCTGGCCTCCACAATAACATTTATCAGTGCTTTAGAAAGAGGTGTGTTTTAAAAGGTTACATTATCCACCATGCTGCCAGATTTAGGGTCCTGAGTTGGCTGTGCAGAATCTGATTGTTTCGCTGGGTCAGTAAGTGAGGAATAAGAGGCAGTGTCCAGGCTGGGCCTTGAGACAAGTGTTTTAGGATTGGGTACCAGTGCTGGTGTGGCCAGTCTGGGGCAATCAGGATCATTTTTGGCTTCTCCTGTCTGACCTTTAGGAGTACCTTGGAGAGTAGAGGCAGAGGAGGAAAGGCATATACTGTTAGGCTTTTCAAGGAGAATGACAGAGCATCCACGTTCCATGCTTGCTTGTGATAAGTCCTTGTGCAGAATTTTTGTAGTTGATAGTTGTGAGAGGAGGCAAATAGATCTACGTCTGGGCATCCCCATTTCTTTATTATCATGCTGAAGACTAGGGGATCCAATTTCCATTCGTGGGGATCCGTAAGGTTTCTGCTTAGTTCGTCTGCCAGAGTATTGTTCTTTCTTGGCAGGAATTGTTCTTGCAGGTGAACTTGATAAGTCAATGCTGTATTCCATAAAGTCATGGCTTGTCTGCAGATGGGGTAGGAATGTGTGCCTCCCTGCTTGTTTATGTACCACATGACTGTAGTATTGTCCATCCTTATCAGTAGTTGGCCTGGATGGTGTAAATCCTTGAAAGCTGTCAGGGCATTCTGAACAGCTAGCATCTCTTTTTGATTGATATGTAGATGCATTTGGCTTGTGGGCCATGTGCCCTGAATACATTTTCCTGTCACGTGTGCTCCCCAGGCATAGTCTGATGCATCTGTTGTTATTGACTGCCTGGCTGTGGGTAGAGTGAAAGGCTGTCCCTTGTTGAGGTGACAGGCATGAGCCCACCATCGAAACTCCTGTTGCAGGCAAGGAATGAGGGTAATTAATGCTTCCAGGCTTTGACAGTGTTGAGTCCAGACACTTTTTAGGTACCACTGAAGTTTCCTCATATGCAGTCTGGCATATGGAATTAGTAGTATGCAGGATGCCATGTAGCCCAAAGCCTGCAGAATTTTTCTTGCAGATAACTGGGTCTTTTTGTTGCCAACATTTTGAAGTAAGTAGTTAGTCGTCTTTGCTTTTCTGACGTGAGATAAGCCATCTGGGCAGTTGTATTTGAGCTTGCACCCAGGAATGCTATCTCTTGAGAGGGTACTAGTTTTGATTTCTTTTCAATTTACTGTGTACCCTAGGCAAATTAATAATCTTTTCACGAACGCCAGATGCTTTAGTAGAGTGTCCTTGTTCTCTGCTTGCATAAGACAGTCGTCAAAGTAGGGATAAATCTGAATTCCTCTTTGTCTGCAAAATGCAATTACTGGTGCCAGGCATTTTGTGAAGACCCTGGGTACAATAGATAAGCCAAAGGGCAATGCAGAGAATTGGTACTGGTTTGAGCCAGCTAAGAATCTGAGGTATCTTCTGCAGGATTGTCTGATTGGAATATGCAGGTATGCCTCTTTTAGGTCCAAAATTACAAGCCAAGCGTTCTTGCCCAGCATGGGCAGAAGCTGCTGCAGAGTTAACATTCTGAATTTTGGAACGTCCAGAAACGTGTTTAGAACAGACAGGTCCAGAATTGGTCTCCAGGTCTTGTCCTTTCTGGGGACTAAGAAAAGTCTTGAGTAAAATCCTTGTCCCTGCTCTTGTCGTGGTTCTTGCTGAATGGCCTTCATTTGCATAACGCTCAAAACTTGCTTTTGTGCCTCTGCCCATTGATTGAGTGGCAGGTTTGGCATACCTTTTGCCTTTGGCAGGGTGTGAAAGTGGAACCTGTGGCCCTGGGACACTATATTCAATACCCATTTGTCCTGGGTGATCATGTGCCAATTTTGAGAGAAAAGTGCTAGCTTTCCCCCTAAGGGGGCTGCAAAAAGATAAGTGCTTGGTGCTGGCAGAGGCAAGTCATTGCGACTGTTTTCTGTATGGCTGAGCTTTGTCTTCTCCAGTTTTGAAGGTAGAAGCACCCCACTGTTTAAGCCTGTATGACTCCTGGGGCTGGGATCTGCCTCTGGGATGTCTGTATCTGCCTCTATGTGGCCTGTCCGACACTGGAAAGGACCAATTTTTTGTAGACTAGTTCCTGCTAAATTTTGGTGGCTGCACCTATAAGAAATCCTTTACTGTTTGCATAGATTTCGCTTTGTCCTCCATTTTCTTCAAAACCTCCTCTGCTTTAACACCAAATAAAGTATCATGCTTTAATGGAGCATCTAATAATTTTGCTTTAACATCAGGCAGATTTTGTTCCTTTAACCAAGCGTGCCTCCTAATAAAGGAACCCGTAACTGCGGCCCTGCAGGAGGTCTCCAGAGAGTCAAAACCACATTGCAATGTATGCTTTCCCACTTGTTCAGTTGCACGCAATAAATCCTGTATTTCCTTATTTTCTGTACAATCAGAATTAGTCAACATTTTCTGTTTTAACAGAGACATTAAGTATTGCTGATATTTAATCATATGAAATTGACAATTTAAAGCCCTCACAGCCAAAGTAGCAGAAGTGTAAACCTTTTTTCCCCATCTGTCTAGGGCCCTTGAGTCCCTGTCAGAAGGGACATGGTTTTTAGCAGTAGTGGCCTTAACCCCCTTGGGACCCTGAGAGAGTTTCTGGGTCAGCAGTAGGGTTTTTAAAGAAATTTATGCATATCAGGAACCCTGTAATACCAGTCTGGTTTAACAGGAGCTGGAGGTAAGGAATCTGGAGAAAGGCCGGACTCTGAAAATACATCTACAATGTCTAGCACAGGGGGAATAGCAAGAGGCCTGTGCTGAGGAAGTAAAAGAAAATCTCTGAGCCTTTTCTTAGATTCTGAATAATCTTGTCTCTCCCAGTGGAAGTGTTCCCTCATGGAATGCAGGGTTTCCCCAAAAGAAAAATCCTCAGGAGGGGAGGCTGAAGGAATGGATTCTTCAGCATGGGAATCCTCATAGGGAGGAATAGAATATTCCTGTACAGAAGAGGAATCAGAGGAAATGGAAACCTGATCTGAAGCGTCAGTCTGTCTCTTGCATAGGCCTTTTGTCAGGAGGGGGATGGGAACCCCTGATCAAGGTAATAAGATCTTCAGCCATTTTGAGCATCTGTTTTTTAGGCATGGAAGTCTGTTGTGAAGAATGCTGTACTTGTTTCTTTGTCTTTAAAGCTGCTGTAGTCTTTGCTTTAGAAGCTGAGGTAGGCTTTACATATAACTGTGTAGGTCTGAATACTCCCTCAGAAGCCGATGCCTGCTCAGCGGCTCCCGACCCATCTGAGGGAAAAATGTCAGAGTGCCCAATACCTTGAGTATCCAGAGGCCTAGCTGGCTCCACGTGGGAGTCGTCAGCAGCCTGTGGCTATGAGGTAGCGGGTGTCAGGGGCTGCAAAAGCGCCTCGTTGAGAACCGGCAACTGGCTTAGCGGAATCCTCGTAGTCGGTTTTGGATCTCAGATGCCTGTCTTTCTCTTTTTCCTTGCGTTTTTTAGAAATTCCAGTCGTCTGATGTTCTGACGGCATTATGTAATCGAATTTTCGGCCAAAGTAATAAGCAAAATCAAAGCGACGCTTAATAGTGCGTTTGTTGAATCTAGCACAAACCCGACAACTAGCAACGTTATGATCAGGGCCTAGGCAAGGAATACAGTAAGAATGATAATCCTTACGAGGTATTTGCTTCCCACAAGAAATACAATTGTTAACTTTTTCTGACATCGGTCTGGAGCAAGAAAAAAGTTTCCCCAATGGGGTACTTAGCTTTAGTGAAGACTTCGGATCTGAAATTAGTTTGTGAAAATCTCAGGAGTCGGCCGACCGGCACTTGCGAACTGCTTTTGCTTCGAGCACCGCACGGCAAGAAAGACTGAAGAAAATGGCGTTGGCTGCTTCTTTTATACCCCTGGCGCACTGACGTCATGGAAGAGGCGACAGCAACCGACGCCAGACCTAGACTTTGAAATTCTGGCCGACCGCGGGTCGCCTGCCAGCAGGATAACCCAAGAGTAATGACTGCAACAGTGAAACACGAACATCTTAAACGGGCCTATATGAAGTTGGATCAGATGGGCCTTCACCATTTTTAGATACTTGTTAAAATGAAATGCGAGTCTCTCGTGCTTCAGCAAGATTCTTTTATTTACTTGTGCAAGGAGACAATAGCATTCAAAGCAAAAGAATGTCTACCTGATGGACTTTAAAGATCAGCTTTTATACACTGCTTTGCACTCAACATGCAGGATGTTGATCAACTTTAACAAGGTCAACTGTCAACTTTGTGGTGCACAGCTAAGCAACTTTTAATTCCTGTTAAGCCTTAGGAAACATGAACTTTCATCACATATTTAGACACAAACGGTCCTGCTTTAAGCTAACATGACCTATAACAAATGTCAGGCACAAACGGTTCTGCTTCAGTCAGCCGTGGTTACACCCTAGCCTTGCAAATTCATGCATTTCTGCTCGTAGCTTATTGCAACAGACAAATAAGATGTTTGCAGATTAATTGTTATTACATTTCCTCCCTAAAAACACTTTTATTTGTCTTTTTATATTTTTGTAACATACGGTAAAAACCCATCTTGTTTTTCTTTACATATATTACGTCATTGTTAAGACACTTAAAAGTCTATTTTTGTATATTCTTCTCGATCAGTTTGGTCCTTAAATTGTTAACCATTTTCATTGGATTTACAGTTAAGTCACTTGTTTGAGACAAGAGCAAAAGGTCACTTAAAGGGCGTTCTCCTTAGGCCACATGTAGGTACTGGTTTTATTCCCCCTCCCCACTAGTATAGGCTCCTGTCCACGTCTCACCCATACCGACCACTTGCTCTCTCTCTGCTTAATTTGTCATAGACAGGTTTGCAGGTGGGGATTTGGGAACCCTTCGGTAGCCCAATTGTCTGCCCAGTTTTACCATTCGGTAGGGATTTGTTACCCTGTTGGTAGCTGCCATTCGGCAGTGGTTACTTCAGCAGAGGGTGCCGCAGTTTGGGTGGGAGTCGGGCTATGGCTGATATAAGCAACCATCAGGAAGCTCTAGTCCCTTAATTGCTATCACACCGTCCTGCACGTGGTCCAAGCATTGATTTGTGATGACCTTTTTGTTAAAACATCAAGTATTTGTAAATCTGTAACTCTAATATCAAAAGCAATAGGATAGACATTTTTACTTAAATTTCAGGAAGTTCTGTATAGTCCACATAGCGATCTTCCTCTTCTCTGGTGTCAAGCTGCTGATACATCATTTTAGACACTGCCGTGTCTATCAGTCGCTGTAACAGTCCACGTATACAAGGGATGCAACAGCAGCCATACGTTATTAGGACAGCTGCTGCGACCCCGATAGAAATCAACAGGTTTCCGACAAAGTGACTCCATTTCCTGAACCAAGTCTGCAGAAAATCAATGAAGGGGTTACTTACGCCTGAGTTTTCTGCCAGTTCTTTGGACAACATGTCAAGTCCTTGTAAAGCTCGGGTGATGTTGCCATCCGGTGCCGTGTTGTTTGGAATGTAGGTGCAGCAAAAGGACCCGCACATTTTGCACACTCCTTTCGCTAGTAACATGTCCAAGGCAAGGCGATTCTGCCAAGCTACTAAGGAGGCTGCTTCTAGATGCTCAGCAACGCCCTTTAGGGCATCCTTTGTGTAGTTTACAAAATGTTGTTGGTTGTAATATATGTAGTTGATCCAATCCACATTTTTGTTTGTCTGCACCCATATAAATATGGAGGCAAACCCTGCTGCTATCTGATTTATGGCTGTGTACTCATCGGGGACTCCTCTTGGGACTCCAGTGCTATCTATGTATACCCCGTCATCGAAAGTTTGCTTCTGGGCATGTCTCTTTTCCCTTGTATTCTGCTGGGCTGACCTATGGGCCCTGGCAGGTAGTTAGTTTGCTGCCACAGGTAGGATGTAAAATGGTAGAATTAATTTGACCAGAGCACAGGTTCCCTTCCATTGCTCGATCAGTCGATACCTCAGTTTGTTGTCTCCACAAAGCCACCAGACATCGGCTAGGCTATATGTCTGGCCCTTTATTAAGTGATTGTTGTTTCCATTAATTGTCTTGTTGCAGTAGGCTGAGGTGAGCTCGCCATAGTCCTTTCCGGTGCCGTTTCTGAGAAAGCAAGTGTAGGCACTGGGATAGTAGAGCGCCACAGGTGGTTTTGCCGATAGTTCTGTTAGCAGGAATCGCTGGGTTTCGTTTTTACAGTCTTTGTGTGTTCGATTATGAAACAGTTTCAGGAGGCGTGTGAAGTTTGCTTCCTCCGGGAGTAGTGGAACAGTGGTCAGTTCCTGCCTGCCCTCAGCGCAGGCAACACAATCTTGTTGTTGGGCTTCTTTGGTGCTAAACCTTACCCATTGCATCCAAGTGTTCTTTTGTGCAAACCCTGTTTCTACCATTAACTGCTCCTCTTCCATCATTGGTGGCGAGGTCGAACCAGCAGAGTTGAGGACCCGGATTTGGATTGTCCCTAATGGGCCCGAGTCTGCACGGATTGAGATTCCCAGTCCGTATATTCCACAGTCACTTTTCTCTGGGGTCTAGGATGGTGACTGTGAGGTATTCACCAGGTCGGTGGGCGAAGAATTTTATTCTTGCTTGTTGATCCTTGTCTTTTTCTAAGACTCCTGCTGAGCTTGTTTCCCAGCCATTGGGGTCTGAAGTCCACCATACGCTTTCCCAGGATGCACAAAGGGTGTTTCTCTCACATAAATATTTTACTGCATGGTTTTTTTGATTTCCGGTGTACCAATACGAACAGTCCAGGGCATCACAAACGTTGAAATAAAATTTGGTGTGTATACCCGCTTGGGTTTGCAAGACTGCATGGCCACCTTTCCTTGATTATTGTCCCTTGGTGCAGGGCCGTACCCCCCGTTGTTTCCATGAGGATTATGCTGAGAATGGCTGTTACCCAAGGTTTTGTCATTATGTCCTTTTGCAGCTAAGTTTCAGCTGGTGGGAGGTTCGATGTCGAGTCAAGACCCTTGTCTATCTGGAGAGTTTTGACAATCTTGCAGTGTGTCAGATGGATCCACGAGGCTCTCTCTGCTATTCGCACTGCCATCGGAGTGGAGATAAGTACCTGATATGGTCCCTCCCACTTGGGTGATGCCCAGTTTTTGCATTTTATGATTTTTATCCACACCCAATCACCAGGGGCCACGACGGAGACAGCCTCTGTTCTTTGTGAATCTGAAAGAGTGTTGAGGTAAGAAAACCTTTAATGTTAGTAAATCCCTTATATATTCTGCAAGCCCCTGTTCCCCCTCACGTTCCACAGGCAGCAGTCCTTGCCACTGTGGAACGTTGTATGGTCGACCGTATAAGATTTCATACGGCGTAAGACCCTGGTATGATGGAAGAGTTCTCATAGCTAGGACCGCTAGGGGTAGGCACAAGATCCAGGCTATGTGTTTCTGCCATAAGTTTTCGTAATTTGTTTTTTAGTGTACCATTATGGCGTTCTACTAACCCCGCTGATTGGGGATGATAGGCGCAGTGGGTCTTTAGCTCGATTTGAAAGACTTGCCCTAATCTATGAATAACCTGGTTTACAAAGTGTGTACCATTGTCGCTAAAGATTCTTTTGGGTATCCCGAACCTGGGGATGATTTCTTTCACTAAGAGCTTAGCCACCATCTGTGCATCAGGATGTTTTACTGGGAATGCCTCTACCCATTTAGAAAAGGCATCAATGATGACCAAACAGAATCGTTTACCCTCTGCTGGTGTTAGTTCAATGAAGTCCATACATATGGTATGGAATGGGTAGGGTGGAGTCGGGAAATGTTGCACTGTCTTTCGTATTCCTCCCTGTCCATAGTACCGTGCACAGACCAGGCAGGAAAGGCAGAATTGTATTGCGTAGGTGGAGAAACCTTTACACCAGAAAAGTCTTGAGATTTGTTGGACCATTGCAGTTGGGCCCGCATGGGCAGGACCATGGCTGATTAACGCAGCATATCGGAAGAGGTTAGTGGGTAGCACCAGTTTTCAGTCCTTTGTCCTATAAATGACACTTTGTTCCGAAATTTGGTACCTGACCCATTTCATCTTTTCTTTTTTTGTCACCAGGTCCTGCATGAGTTTGAGAGTGTCTAGGTCCAGGGCCTGTCCTGGTTGTAGGTCCTCTTCTGCCACGAGGAACTGCTCCTGGGCTGCCTCCTTTGCTGCGGCATCTGCCAGTGCATTTCCTAGGGAGATGGGGTCCCTTTTGCTGGTGTAGGCTGCGCATTTGCATATTGCCACCCGGGCTGGCAGTTGTATTGCCTCTAAGAGTTGCAATATCAGGTCTTTATGAGTTATTGGTTTACCTGCCACAGTGACCATTCCCCTATTTTCCCACTGTTGGGCAAAAACGTGTACTGTGGAGAAAGCATACTGTCAGTATAAATCGTTACCCTTTTTTGTGCACCGAGGAGGCACGCTCGAGTCAGGACAATGAGTTCTGCTGCTTGTGCAGAATAGGTGGCGGTGAGCCCTTTTGCCTCCAGAATGGTGGTCTCCGTAGTCACTGCGTACCCTACCTGAGTTTTCTCAGCCTCATTCTTTTTAGCTGAGCCATCCACGAAGAGTACTAACTCAGCATTAGGAATAGGGACATCCGTTAGGTCTGGGTGTGGGAGTACTGTATCATGTATACTTTCCAGGCAGACATGTGGGGTCCCATTCTCTGGGGTTGGCATTAATGTTGCTGGGTTCAAGATGGTACACCTTTCTATTGTCATGTGTGGTTGGGACAGCAAAACAGTCATACACGACAAGTGTCTACTAGAGGACAGGAAGGTTATTTTGTCTTATAATAGTATGGTCGCCACCGAGTGCGGGACCCGCAGTGTTAGGGGGTGGAACAAAACTATCGTCGCTGAGGCCTGGACTGCCATGGCCGCTGCTACGACTGCCTGGACACAATGGGGAAGAGCTCTTGCCACTGGGTCCAGTCTTGAGGAATAAAAGGCAATGGGCCTTTGTTTGTTTCCATGTTCTTGCGTTAGGACCGATGTCATATATCCCCCCTTACAGTCAACCATTTAAATAAACGGTTTTGAGTAGTTGGGGAATCCCAGCACCGAGGATCCGGCGATAAGTTGTTTAGTTCGGGTAAAGGCTTGTATGGCCTCATCCGTCCACTGTACCGTATCTTTTGCTGCCATAGGGGTGTCGTAAATGAGGGCGATCAGTGGCCCTACTTCCTGGGCATAGTTTGGGATCCAACTTCTGCAGAAATTGGCCATGCCCAGGAAGGACATCATGTCCTGCTTGTTTGAGGGCATGGGGACTTTAAGGATCGCCTTCTTCCTTGTGTTTTCCAATTGTCTCCCATTTTGCGAGATTAGGTATCCCAGGTATTTAAACCTGTGGTCACCATAGCTGCAGTTTGCCCTTGTTTACCTTGTGCCCTTGTTCCGCCAAAAAGGCCAGCAGGTCCAAAGTGTCCTTTTGACAGCGTTCCCGATTTGGGGCCGCCAGGAGAAGGTCATCCACATACAGTAGAATTTGGCTTCCCTGTGCAGGTGTAAATTGGGACAAATTTGCCGCCATTTCTTGGGAAAAATCGTTGGGCTCTCGCAGTAACCCTGCGGGAGTCTGGTGTAGGTGTATCTTTTCCCTCAGTAGGTGAATGCAAACCAAAATAGGCTCTTCTTGTGCAGGGGAATGGAAAAGAAAGCATTGCTGATATCTATGACAGTGAAAAACTCGCTTTCGGGCTGCAAGTTGTTGAGCAACGTGTGAGGGTCAGGGACGACCGGTGCTCGGGGGACCACCGCGACCATTCACCGCTTGCAAATCCTGCACCATTCTCCATGAGCCATCCTGTTTTCTAACTGGGAATAGGGGGTGCATTGCAGGGTGAGTCTGGGCACTCTACAAGGATCCCTGCAGTCTTTAGCTGCTCGATGACTGGTGCAATACCTTCCTCAGCATTTTTGCTTAAGGGGTATTGATGTTTTTGGGGCCTAAAGCCCGATTTCGGGGTTATTTGGGCTGTGCCAGCAGTCTTCATTAATCCCACATCCCCTTTCCCCTTGTGACCACAGTGAAGGTAGCAGGCTCTGTAGAGCCTCCTCTTCTTCCTGACTTAAGAGAATTTATCAATTTTTCTCTCCCTCCTTCTCCCGGAGGTGAACGGCAGGTTTTGCCTGTGTTACCCAGTTCAACCATTGCATTTGTACCCCCTTGTTTTTCAGTTGGCTCTCTGACAGTGTTACACAGGGTTACCTTTTTCCCTAGATCGACCCACTTTACCCCGGTTGTCTTTGTTATCGAAACGTGGGGATCATAGCTAGATCTGTATAATCGCTGCATGTCTTTTGGCAGCGAACAGGTTGCCACAGCACTACCCTCCGAATCCCAGAACACGTCATTTATCTTTATCTTGTTACCTTGCTGCTTGAAAAATGCTTTTTCAAACTCCTTGTCCGGGCCTGGTACTATCCTAAAGTACATGGTACAGTGTAATTGGGGTGGTGTTGTCAGCAGTTTTCTCTTGAACTTACTGCATGCGAGGTTAATCGATTCTTTTTCTATGCTTCCCGGACCCGTGGTCACTAAGTCTTGACTATACCAGTAGTAAAGTTCTCCCACTCCTTCAACCACCAACTCAGTCATCAGTCTTCTTGGCTTCGATCCCCTTGATAGTGGGGACCACTGCTGTATCAAAAAGGTGCATTAGATCCCTGCCCAGAAGGTTCACAGGGCAGACTTTTGAAATAATGGCTCGGCACCTGTGTGTTTTATCTGTAACTGGATCAGTGAACAGCAGGGGGCAGAAGAGGGGCTCCTTGTACAATTTGCCATTTGCTGCTTTCGCATAGACATATTTGTCTGATGCAGAATTGGGTGGCAATTCTGCTGGGCCGAGTAAGTTGCGAGAGGCTACTGAATCACACAAGAATTCAACCTCCCGCCCTTCCACCAAGAATGTTATCATGGGCCTTTGATCCAGGCTCAGGACGTCAGTGGTGGCCAGGCTAGCAAGGTTAATAACTTTGATCTCTGTCTCTTCAACATCTTCGCATTCCCTGTCTTCATTCTCACTACCCTCAGTGTCGCCGCATTGGCAAACCTCCTCACAGGAGTTTTCCTCCCAACCCTCGTCATCCCTCCCACAGTCGCAGCAATCTTTTCCTTCATTTTCTCCTTTCATTTCGGCACCATCATATAGTCATGCCGACGTGACCCTGGGTTCAGGCGACGGTTGCCGCTGAGGGCCCGGCGCCTACTTTCACAGTCGGCTGAGAAGTGCCCTCGCTTACCACATTTAAAACACTCCCCTCTTTTAACCCTTCCTTCATAGTCTTCGGAGTGACCATCAGCATTTTGGCAGGTGTCACTGTCTCCCCTCCTTCCCCGCCCTCGACCTCGTGGGGCCTGAACCAAAAAGAGACCGCCATCCTCACTCACAAATAATTGCCCTCGCCGTTTCTTTTTTTTTTAACTGAAGTGGCGTTCTGCATGCCGTGCGTAACTCAAAGAGGGGCTGGATTTGGCTTGTTCGGTGGTCAACCATATGTTTTATAAGGAAACTACTGATGGGTGCCCTATAACCCTTCAAAAATGCGTTTTTAACTGTTGTTCATAGGGGCGGTCATCCTTTTGATCCTGGGGGACTGGAATACCACAGTGATTATTAAAAGTTTCGGTGAGGCGTGAAATGTAGTTATCGACCGTTTAGTCATCGAGTTGGGTACATCGGTTAATGACTGTCCAGTTGGCTCTCGGGCGACATTTGTCAGTGATACGTTGTAATAATTCTTGGACATTCGTATTCAGGGCGCCTGAATCATGATCTAGAGGGGCGCCATCTGCATTCCTTGCCATCCAATTGCCACATATGTGCCAATCAGGGCCTAGAATCTGCCGAACTACTTGTTCAACCTCGACCCCATTCAAGTTATAGCTAAGACGCATGCCAACCAAATCTTCAGAGAATTTTTGAAAATTTATCTTTGGATGTGGGATCCCCTCCGCTGCCCTTTTTACGTTTTTGCGGGCCCACGGTCTATATACCAAAAGGGTAGCCTGTTGTCCGTCCTGTCCTGCCAGTGGGTTTGGGACTTGTATCAGGGGCAATCTCTCTGATACGTCTGTTTCTTTTACAGCCCATTGTCCTTGTCCCACCGGGCCGGACCTTAGTTGCATTGTTGTGTAACCTGCTGCAAGATAATCCGTGGGGCCGCGGGAAGACTCGGCGGGGCCGTGGAAGGTCTCGCATCGGTCGGGGGCCCTGGTTGGTATTGTGGAGGGGACTCCCATGGGAGCGTCTGTTGTTGTTGGCCACTAATTAAAATATATGGAGCCGATGGTCGTGTTGGATAGACGCACGTATCATTGTCGTCCTTTTTATCTAAAAACGGCGTGGGTCCTCGGGGAGGGACTTTCTCCAGTAATTGTTTATGCTCTTGTCTTAATTTATTTGCTCGTTTGTTGGCTTCTTCAAGCCAACGTTGAGCCTGCGGGGAACCCCAATTGTTTTTGTTTTTTAATTCTCATGCCTGCATCTGTTTTTATGTCTAAGTAATTTGACACAAGAGTCCTTTTCCAATGTACAGTTGAAGTCATATCTTTCTTTCCATTTTTTTTAAAAAACTTGACATTATTAATATTCAATTTCTGCATATACTGTGAATCTGCATTTAAAACTGGTTCAGTTTTTGAACAATTACAACCCATCCTTCCTTATTTTTACGTGCACAAGTCCTAGTCCCTCCTAATGGAGAATTTGTTTTTTATTTACGGGTCTTATTTCAAAATGACCTACGCCCTATTGATAATTCCTTCGATTTTACCTGAAGCAGGAGCGACCCGCCGTTGTTCGAAAACCGTCCCCCGGAAGGGGATCAGGGAGCAGCCCAGCCTCTTTTGTACGACAGATGGGTCAGAGGTCTCACCAAAATTCACGGTTCCCCGAAGTTTGATCCTTGTCTGAGTGGAGGTTTCCGGTCCGAAGGACCAAATGTTAAAATGAAATGCGAGTCTCTCGTGCTTCAGCAAGATTCCTTTATTTACTTGTGCAAGGAGACAATAGCATTCAAAGCAAAAGAATGTCTACCTGATAGACTTTAAGGATCAGCTTTTATACACTGCTTTGCACTCAACATGCAGGATGTTGATCAACTTTAACAAGGTCAACTGTCAACTTTGTGGTGCACAGCTAAGCAACTTTTAATTCCTGTTAAGCCTTAGCAAACATGAACTTTCATCACACATTTTTGCAAACATAACAGGTGTCAGACACAAACGGTTCTGCTTTAAGCTAACAAGACGTATAACAAATGTCAGGCACAAATGGTTCTGCTTCAGTCAGCCGTGGTTACACCCTAGCCTTGCAAATTCATGCATTTCTGCACGTAGCTTATTACAACAAACAATCAAGATGTTTGCAGATTAACTGTTATTACAGTACTACAGCCACCACAGCTATTTCCAGGATGTTGGTGAATCTCTCCTTCTAAAATAATGCTACCTTCCAAATCTTTATTACTTTCTTCCCTGTTAGCTTCCAAACCTACACAGGAATATTCATCCTGATTGACTTACAAGAAGGCGACACATTGATTAGAATGCTAACTGGAACTTTCCAAGCGTTAAAACTGGAACTAAGCTTGGTTAAACATCATCATTTTTATCTCATCTCCTCCTATCTTAACTGTTAGTTGTTGAGCCTCATCTACCTCTAACTTTGGCATGTTTAAGTCTTCCATAAATATTTCTATTAGTGCTTTTTCTTGATTTCCCCATGTCTCTGCTTTATACAAATTTTCATAAAATTTCTGAAATGTCTGTATTACCTCTGCAGGATACCTGGTTATTTATCTTGTTAAAAGCTCCCCAAATTTGGCAACAGCCCTTTCTAGTTTTTGTTGCCCAAGTCGTTGTGCCAAATTTTTTTGTGCTCTGCTTTTGTACTGTTAAGTATCTTACACC
Source organism: Protopterus annectens (assembly GCF_019279795.1). Lineage (NCBI taxonomy): Eukaryota > Metazoa > Chordata > Ceratodontiformes > Protopteridae > Protopterus > Protopterus annectens. The sequence goes on along the minus strand of NC_056747.1, from coordinate 348,096,228 downwards.
TTGAATTGTTAGGTTTTTCTTATTTTTAAATTACTTTCCTGGAGCTTTTCTCCTTGGGTCTCCGCTGAAAAAGGTCTCTCTGGGCCCAGTCAGACTAACCCGGTTAATAAATGTAAAAATAAAATAAAATAAATAAATAAATCATTAAAAAAAGTTACTTAACAGCAGTCTTTCTAAATTCACGATTATCTAGGTATTCCCCTTGTCTTCAGCATTCTGCAACTGCATCTCTTCTTAATGTGTGAGATTCCCCTAATTTTTTTAATACTTTAACTTGTCAGCCTCTCTAAATAAATCTTACTTCTTAACTAGATCTTTTGTTTCATTTCAAACCTATTTTTAAACTCCACTTTCATTTTATCCCACTGGTAATCTGCAACTTCTGGATTACTTTCTATTTTCCTCAACTCCCAGAGAACTTCTACTACCAATTCCTTACATTACTCTTTTTAAAAGGTAGGTAGGGAAGCGCCAGTATTTCATCTTTACTTCAATACTCTGCATTCTTATCTTAGTAATTATTGGCACATGATCTGAAATAGTTATTGTATGTGTGACAAAGTTCTAAATTAAATACACCTGTTCCTGCGGAACTTCTGTCTAGTCTAGCTCAATTATTGTACCTTGATGAATAATATGTAAATTCTCTGAGCTCCTACTACTAAATTCACATCTTTCATATAAAATATTTTCATAATTTTCTTTGGAAATCTGTCCTTTTTTGTTAAATTTTCACTTCCAGGTCACCCAAATACATCCTCATTGTTGCAAATCAAATTCCAGTCCTACCTACAACACTTCTGGCTGAAAGTGGATTATTTCTCCCAAATGTTTAAGCTCCATAACAGCAAATTTAGGCGGAATATAAATTTCACCGTACTCATTTGTCATAAGACCCTTACTACCACAAATCTGCCATTATTATCAGTTTCCTCTTCTATCACGACTGGAACTCCTTTAGCAATTAATAACAGTACTTCTCTTTTCCCTTGTCCCTGATATTCTGCAAAATATCCATCTTGAAATCCTTTCTTTATCAAATTCAGTCAGTTGTTTCCAAATGTGTCTCTTGTAGCACTATTTTTTACTCTGCACTACTTAAAATAATGAAGTATTCTTTCCTTTTTGTGTATACCTGTGAGATCATTCACATTCCAAGACAATATGGAAAGTGTCACCATTATGGTATGTAGCCATTATTCCCACCTATTACATATGGCATCTTTTTAAATGCCAATCTCCAACTTCTGTGATGCATGCACCCATTAAATGTTTGTCCGGTTCATCCTTTACACATTTTTTTAATCAACATTGAAATCCATATCACATTTTACAGGAGTTTTTGTTTTAATAAAAACCCTCAAGGGAAAAACAAACCCCTAGAACACCCCCACAACCTGTCAACTAAATGCCAACACACAACTATGTAAATCTTCAAATAATCAAACACCATTATTGTTGGTGACTACTGATGCAGGGAAACATTTAATGGGAGTCAGATGGGATTTTATCAGCAGAGACATGATAGCATTTGTGTTTCCCTATAGAAAAAATGGTTCTATTGTCTTCCAAGAAGACTACACATTGGGAGAATTCTAATCAACATTGTGATCAATGTGAAAACTGGAACTGAGAAAAGGTGATCACTAAAGGCTACTAATTTTGGTGGATTTCAATTACCAGTTATTAAATTACACTGCCAGGATGCCAGCAAAGAAATTTGGAAAAAGCAAGAGAAAATAAACCAGAAAAGCAGAAAAAAGCTCTTGAATGGGAAGAACATTGTAACTGTGCAGCAAAAAGCAATTCAAGTTTCAACTCTGGCACAGGAGATGCTTAGAATTTGTGAAACACTGGAAGAATATAAAGTTAAATTAGGAAATGACTGGGGAAAACATGAAGCAGCTTTAACAAGATATTTAGATGGACTGATAAAAACCACAGGGTGAAATGAAAATAAAGGCTGGCTGAGCATGAGGTCTCTCGAGAAAAAAAATATTTCAAATAAAGTAAACAGATTTAGAAGACACAGCACACAGAGAAAATGAACTGAGATTTTCTGCTGTACCAAAGAAACCTGAAGGAAAAGACTGTGTTAATTTTATGCCAGTACAAATAAGCAATTGAACTGGCATTCACAGCAGGAGCTGTTAAATGGAAGATGCACTGTGTGCATATTCCAAATCTTACCATAAGAATGCAGTCAAGATGCACACCAGTAAAGATGCAATCGAGCCAGCAGAAAGAATTGTTCCTGACAAAATTATGGCAGAAGGGAGAAGTATTAAAATTCAGGACCACACAGTAGCAATGTGTTTGTGGAAAATGACTACTTACTATGTACCAGGCAGAAGAGGAGCAGAAATCAGTGAAGTTTGATTGGCAGGTCTAAGATTCAAGCTGATGCACCGATCTTTCTTCAAAATATTTTTTCCTGAGGGATCAAAAACATTTCTGTTTCAAAACTGGCCTCGAAGAAATAAAAAAAAAAAAGTGTGAGCTAACAAGCAGAAGAGCTTTCTTCTCCTTCTACTGACAAAAAAAAACAAAAAAAAAAACAAGAGCTGTCAGTTCCATAAGAAAACAAAGCCCATGAGCTGACAAAAATAACCAGAAGTACCTTGGACTTGAAACAGAGACTGGTGTTGGGATATGGATACAATCAAAAATGACCAGCAACAATGAAATTATTGAATAAATGGGAGACTAAAGTATCACATGTATCAGACACAGGAACAGATGTGAAATATGGCTTTGTGGGAAGACGTCGCTAAAGAAAAACTGGAATCTTGTTGCCTGTATTAAACTAATGGGTAGAATGTAAAATACATACCCCACTTAATGTCATTAATGTTTAAAAGGACCCTGAAAGAACTAAATAAGTTACTGTAAGTAAAACAAGTTTTTGTTCTTATTAATATCTGTACAAATAACATTTTCAAAATGCAAAGTGCATGTTACATTGTAAATCAGTCTTGCACAGTGTGCAGTCAGGGGGTATTTTAATTGTGAGGTGTGGGTTGTTATAACTGTGAGCCATATATACTGAAGACATTAAAAAAGAAAATACTTTTTCTTAGTTGTCAGGTATCCGGACTTTACACTTTAACAAAGAAAAACAGTGGACAGAAGCAAGCTTAATATAATGTTGTAAACTTGAGCTGATGGGGTGGGATTGCAAAACTGTTGACATTATATGCAGATCTAAAATAATAATTTACCCTGTTTTTAATGATGAGGATCTCTAGAATGTCCTTGATTTAAGCTATAGATAAAGGCTGTCCAACAGGCAGCCCACTAGCCACAACCTGGCTGCCATTGTGTTTTTTATGGTCTGCCAAAGCCTTGGTAGAAAAAAGAAAACATTGTTTCATTGTGGTTAACTGGCCCCATCATGAACTCAGGGACCAGCTAACCGCATTTTGCGTTTTACATCTACACAAACATATTAACTGCCATGTAGTGTACACAGGACAGTTCCCATGTAGTGTAGACTCAGGACAGTTCCCACTCATTCTGTTAGTGGTTGCAAGTAACGTTGGAAATTGTTGGTGATTTTCTTAGTTTGCAGAGTCCACAGCAACTGAGGTAAGTTTTCTGCATGTATCATGGCAATGTTTCCTTGTGTGCATGAAGAAGGAAAAGAGAACAAAGTGAATAAGTGAAGCGATTGAGTGCAGGAGTATTTGTATGGCTGCAATGCTGGTGTGAGAGTTGTTTTTGCCTGTCTGAAATGGAAAAGTGGAGCGACTGGATGTGCGAGTGTTAGTATGACTGCAATACTTGTGCCTGTGTAAAGTGAAAAAGTGGAACAATTGCATACGAGTATATGGATGGCTCTGATGCTGGTGTGCGAGTTTGGTTTGCAAGATTGATGTAAGCCTGAGTGAAAACAGATGGACTGTGTGTTTGTTTACTTGTGTGGCTGTAATATGAGTGTGAATCGGTACAGTTTGATGTGTGGCAGTGTGAACTGGTATAGTTTGATGTGTGGATGTTGAGCAAACTAAGTGTGTATGTGAGAGGCATACTTCTCAACTGTCCTTGATATACAAGGGCATCCTTGATTTCGAGTCAAATTTTAGCTCTGCCCCTCTTAATCCCCCTACAGTGCTACTGTACTTTTGTACATTTGCTGACAATATGATTTGCCCACCATTTAAGAGCTATTCATACCTCTCAAGTGTACCTTATTAAGAGGAATGTTCCTCGTTTTGAGTCTTTAAATGTCCATGTTCCTCCCAGTTCCACAACGAAAGGATCTGTTGTACATTTGGTATTAAGATTTTGTTTTAAGAAATATACAGTAAATAATGAATCACATTAAATCAATCCTTTGTTAAAGTTCAGTAAGAAATAAATAAGGAAATAAAATATGACGATTTGCTTTTAGAAACTTTATATAAACAATAGTCAAAAAGCTGGTATGGTTATATCTTCTAAGGAGAAGGGTAGAGGCATACAAGTTTGAGTGTTCTAGCAAAAAATCACTGCATCATATTTTTTGACCAATGACAATGCTAATAGTTGACTGATTTTTATCTAACCTCTGGTTAAGGGATTTAATATTTTCCAGAACTATTTTCAGTTTGAAAACTGGAGGTCTGACAGATATACAATGTTTTGTATTGTCTTATGACTTTGTTATCTAGGCTTCTCAGTGATTACATTTTTGTGTGTATCTGGAGGTTTTAATGGTCATAGTTGTTTCCATGATGCGTCTCTTCATTCCAGAAGAGATTTTAGTTCTGGTATGAATCATTTGTGTTTTTTAGAAACCACAGTTGAGGCCTTAGCATATTTGTTTCAGGGTCTACACAACGTAGAATGTTATCACCGTGACTCTAGATGAGCTTTTAGTAGTGTTTAGGGATGATTTTATTTGAGGGATGTTTTGCTGGTTTGGGAGGGAGGCTGTACTGGGCTGCATTACATCATGCATCTGACACCAGTGATAACTTATATTGTGGTAGATGTTTATAGATTTTTATTCATTCCTTTGGTCACAGGTCATAGCTGTACATAGTTAAAGGGTCTCCCTCTTACGGTGGTGTGCAACTTTGCAATTATGAAGGGGTGGCATGCTTTTTTTTAGTTCTTCCTATCTACTGTAATACTCCATTTTTTTTAACCTGTGCTCAGTTTTATTTATAAAAAAATAAATTTTTTGAGGTTACAAAAAAAAAAAGGTAATTAAATTGTGGTGGTTTGATTCACTTATCTTTTAGGATCAGACGGTCAGTTACTTGGCCTGATACCGGGTTTTTCCACTTGAAATGATCATGTGGTGATTCTTGTGAGAAAGTAGAATGCAAATTTGTACTACTAGAATTGCTCTAAACCTGCTAGAGTACAGAAGACTCTCCATTAATGAAATACAGATGGTGTCTTTATCAGTGCTTACACACCTGTTGAAAGTTTTTTACTTTTGAGTTATGTGGTTGAATTAGTAAAGCTAGTTACTAGTAAAACATAGGATGCAGTCTGCACTAATATGACTGGAAACTGAAATAAAGCACTGTGCCTTTTTTTGTCATGGGTATATTTATCATTAATATGGATTGTTTGGGGGGGGGGTGCAACCAAGAGATTACATTGTGTATGGCAGTACTCAGTCTTGTAAGGAAAACCATCTTTGTGGCTGCCGGTGCCTTAAGGGATACTTATGAGATTAACTCTGGAATGTGTACATGTTCATATTTACTTCTGAATGAAGGCTTTGGAATGAATAGGGATCAAAGAAAGTTGGCCAGTTTGACTTCTTCCTTTCTTCGTTGCTTCTCCCCAGACACTTATCACAATGATGCGTGTCTGTCAGAAAAGAAAGAAAGACACTGAATGCCATGTTTTCAAAAGTTCTTTGTCTGAGGCCTAGCACAAGACTTAACAGCATGGTGTTACTGTGTATTTAATTTGTCAAGAAACTAGAACTTAAGGAGTACAGCATAAAGTGGCTTTACACTAGAAAACATGAAGCCAAATTTGGCAGCATCGCTGGAGAATTGAGGAAGGACTAAGTAAAAGCACTGAAAAAAAGGTTTTACAAGCCAACAGTAAATTTTTTTTTTTAAGTTGCAAGCTCAAGCAGGGAAGTACCAACAGAAGTCAACTACTTGACAGCAGAAATAACAGCTAAAAGAGGGAAGCCATTCTCTGATGCAGAATTTGTGAAAAAAAACTGCCTTAAGATATTTGCAGATGTGGCCTGTCCAGGGAAGAAGTTAACTGTAGGAAATCTGAGCCCTTCACATCAGACCATTGCAAAACAAGTGAAAGACATGGCCACAAACATCAAAAATAACCTTTGTAGAAGAGTGCAACAATGTCAGTCCTTCAGCTTGGCAATTAATGAAATTACTGATGTTGCTTGCTGTTCAAGGAGCAGACAAGTCTGTGTTGGATGAAATGCTAGAGGTCTATACAATGAAAGGTACGACAACTGGAAAGAATATTTTTGATTAAATAAAACAGGTTTTGCAGAAAATGAAGCGCAGTGAAGCAAAATACTGAGGTCAAAACTGAAGGGGCATCATCCATGAAAGAGAACTACAGTGGCTAAGTAAGTTAAATGTTTCAGTGCCACAGGAACTCATGGCACATCAGCGAATAATCCATCAAGGGAACCTGTATGCCAAAACACTTGAAATGAGAGGGGTCATGGAAAAGATCATTTCATCTGTTAACTTTAGAAGATCAAGGGGTCTGAATCACAGGCAGTTTTAAAGCCTTTCTTGAAGTAGGTGCCCAGTATGTATAATGATGTGATTTACTTCTAAGTTCACTGGTTGAGCAAGCCAGCAACACAAAGCAGATTTTGGTTACTAGATAAGGAAATAAAATCCTTCATGTCCGACAAGGGAAAAGATGTTTTTAAAAGATGATCTGTGCTTAAATGGCCTGACTTTTCTTGTAGATATCACCAAATTGTTAGCACAGTTAAATATGAAACTACAGGGAAAGGATCAACTGGTTAACAGATTGTATGAACATGTAATCACATTCATTCAAAAGACAGAACTGCTGAGATGCATTTGTCAAAGCAGAAAGTTTTTCACTTCTCAACCCTAAACACAAGACCTGCTGATACATCAAACAAAATACTGTTCCTTCGTTGAAGAGTGCAAATGTAGGTTTGGGGACCTCCATAAACACGAAAACAGAGATCTTTTGAGACCCATTTTCAGTTGATCCCAGCACTCTTTACCATGCAGTTAGAATTAATTAAGCTTCAGAACATAACTTAAGAAAGCCTTCACAGAGAATAGTCTCCTCAATTTTTACAGCAAATGTGTTGCTGATGAAATATATTCAAATGTCACAGAAAATACAATGAAATTTGCTACACTTTTTGGGAGAGATTCTTCAGAACGAAAAGCAAAACAAGATCTATTGCAACAGATGCACATCTTGCAGATAAACACTGCACTGCTACTTCAACAGCTGATGCAGAGAGAATACATGCGCAAAAACAAGCAGTGTCAGACATCCCATTAATTGTGGGCATGCATGTCAAATAGCTTAACAGCTTTTTATTTAGATTTTTGACATTTGTTGTACACTTTTTGGTAAAAATTTTCACCTGGATTTGCACAGTTGTAACATTTTTAAAACTAATATGTGCATTTGTAACATTTGTGTTCATGTACCAAGGATGCTATTTGTAAATGTCTTGAGTTGCAAGCTCGTTTTCAGTCTGGCAAGTATACAGAAGTGATTCTGAAACCAGCAGTGTTTTGTTTTTTGTTCTGTGACTGAGGTGCACTACTGGCTGTGGAGTGTATAATGAGCACATATATTCTCAAAATGGTAATGTGGCCTCCTGAGCCAGTACCAGTATGGTGCTCTAAGTATTTTTTAAGCAAATAAGCTTGAAAAATGTAAGATAAACTGATTAAATGTGAGGAAAACTGTAGTTCTTTGTTGTTGTTGCGACAGATAAGTTTAATAATGATCAAATGTATAACTTGCTTGACTGAACAGAGTCTTTAAACTGTTTGCAACATGTATTGATGATATGATTTTTCTTGTATTTTTTCATTGAGAGTTTGGAGCTTTTCTCCCTGGCCCTCCGCTGAAAATGGACATGTATCCAGTCGGACTATCCTGGTCAACAAATGTAAAATAAAATAAATAAAAACTGTAGTTCTTTCTAATCAGCTACTTTTTTTCCATTAGCAAAAGCTTTCAATGTATGAGAAGAAGTCTACAGGTATAAGCAATTAATCATGAGAAGGCTGAACTGAGTGTTCCGAGAGTAAACTGCAAAAATTCTAGCTGTTTGTTTTTTTCATTAGTTTTTATTTGTAGACAAGTTTGCAGGTACAAGCAATAATCATGTGATATGTGAACATAATTTGCTGAGTGAAGTGTACACTGGAAAACAGTCCAGTGAAAAATACACAAAGTTTGAAAGTGCAGGAAGTGAATACATATTACAAGTAACTGCCTCCACTGAGACCTTAGTACTTTACTGCATTTAGCATGAGGATTTGTCTCTTTCGGCTTTTCCCGTTTAGGGGTCGCCACATGAGGACACACATCTTAATTTACTTGTTTAAAGATAGCCAATGCACTTCTTTCTTAGGATTAATAGTTAATGCTTACTAAAATCATAGCAGGTGCTTGGCGAGGAGTAAAGATAACCTAATTTCTCTCTCTTCTTTTCTTAAGTGGGAACACAGGCTATAACATGCATTTCAGCATGGGTGACCTTACTTTTAGATTAGGTAATGCCTATGAATGCAGCCATCAGTTTGGGGCAACTGCTCCTATCTGGAGAGAGAAACATTCTTTTCAGTATATACATATTTTTCTGTGCTTATTCCAAGTTAAAAGGGGATGGAGGTTCTGAAAATCTACTTTTGAGTGTCTTCATTGAAGCAAAAACTCCTGAAATATGTGACATTGTTGAAATGGAGACGAGAAGCAGCAACTACGTAAGCCTGCCTAAACAATGCGTGTGTAAGCTAAAAGTTGGAAATCTGCATTCAAAAGCACCGTCATTGTACAATATGTGGGTGTAATACCTTTCTATCATAATGGCTACTCTTGGAATGTAAAAGACCTTACAAGTATAGATAAAACTTATATTAAGAAATATAGGGTGCAAACAACAATGTTGCAGGAGACCTTTTGATGGAAATGACCACATGAATTTAACAAAAAGAATTTCAGGGTGGATGTTCAGCAGAATAGAGACAAAAGAAATGGGGAGTAATAATACCAGTTGCTAGAGGGGCTCCAGTAGTGACAGAAGAGGAAAATCGTAGACTTGTGACAGTAAAGGGGTCACTAACAGGAGGGAGGCATGATAACACTTGCGTTTATTCCACCTAAAATTCATATTACAGAGTGTTTTTGGTAGAAATAATCCACTTTCAGCAGGGATTATTTGTGTGTGGAGACTGGAAGTTGATTTGCAACGAGGAGGATGTATTAGGGGAACTAGAAAGGAAAATAAAACCTCATGAGGTAGATTTCCACAGACAATAATAAGGATGTTCAGTAAGAAAGACATGAATTCAGGAGTAGGAACTCTGATAGAACTTACATTCTCCCCAAGGTACAAGAACTAGACTAGACTAGATAGCCATCTCTCAAAGGAACATGTATTTAATTGAAAGCTTTGCACCAATAAAAATTAAAATAAGTAGGACAAAGTAAAAATGAGATACTGGAGATTCCCCACTTACATGTTTAAGAGAGAGGAGTTTAAGGAATGGGTAGAGTTAATGATTTGAGAGTTATTACAGAAGACAAATTACTTTGGAAGGGATAACTAGCGAGTGTGATAAAATAAAAATAGAACTTGAAAACATAGTACACTTAGCAGAGACAGAGATATAAGAAAGTAATAGGAACTACTTAGAAGGGATGACTAAGGTTAAATGACTGCAGAGTAAGGGGAATCTCTCACAACAAGAAGATGAGCAACTACAAAGTGCTAAATGAAAAATAAGAGGATGCTGACACTATACAAGAGTTGAGAATGGTAACTGTTAAGCAACTATTGTTTGATAACTCCAAAGCACAAAAACTTTAAGCACAGGAAAACAGGCAACAGAAACCGGAAAGGGTTATTGATAAACTTAGGGAGCCTATAACAAAATAAAATAATCAGAGGTCCTATAGAAGTATTAGAGATATTCCAGAAAGTTTAAGAAAATGTGTATAAAGTAGAAGAATGAAGAAACCAAGAAAGGCATGTAGGTATTTATGGAGCACTTAATTATGCCAACGTTAGAGGGAGACAAAGCTCAACAATTTAAACCCAAGGTAGCAAAATACGAGATAAAACAGGTGAGTTCTTATCAATTAGAAGGGAACTGTCCAGGAAAGTACAGTTGTGTACACCTACCATAAATGTAGATGTTAGAGTGTCTTCACTGTTGCAGTCATGACTGTAGGGTTCTCCCCTGCCGGCAGGCAGCCCTCGGTCGGCCAGAATCCCAAAGTCTGGGTCCGGCGTCGGCTGTTCAACCATGCTCCCTGACGTCAGAGCGCCAGGAGTACAAAACTGACAGCCGACGCCATCTTCTCCAGTTTTTCTTGCCCCAGATGTCAGGAGTCCCAAAATGAAAAAGGTCCCATAACCTTTGCAAATACACCTCAGAAGAATGGTGAAAAAAGGAAATACACAAAAGTAAAAATAAGAGGGACAGGAGGGAGGAAACCCAGACTGCAACAGTGAAGACACTCGAACATCTACATTTATGGTAGGTGTACACAACTGTACTATGTTCATTGTGTTTCACTGTTGCAGTCATGATTGTAGGGTAGAATCCCAAAACTGAAAGAAAGGGAGGTGGTCATAAAGAGGAAGGGGCGGCTAAAAGGCCCTGCAAGACTGCAGAGGCAAAGCCTGCCCTAGACTTAGAGTAGAGAGGTAGATTGTAGTGCTTAGAAAATGTATACACTGAACTCCAAGTTGCAGCTTCCAAAATGTCCTTGGTAGGAACTCCCCTGAGGAAGGCCGCAGAAGTGGCAGCAGCTCTGGTGGAATGAGTCCGTATACTCCCCGGGATTTGCTTTCCATGGTGAGAATAACAAAATCTGACTCCATGAGCAATCTATTTAGAAATGGTCTGTTTTGAAATGGCTTTACCTTGGGAACTTGAAGCATAAGAAACAAACAATTGTTCTGATTTTCTGATGTCCTTGGTTCTGTTCAGGTAAAAACGTAGCTGTCTGTGTACATCCAAGGAATGTAAGATCCTTTCCCCTTTATTTTGAGGAGTGGGGAAAAAAGTTGGCAAGTGTATAGTTTGATTTAAAGCCACTTTGGAAACCACCTTAAGCATGAAGGTAGGATTAGTCCTCAAAGATACCCTGTCTTGATGAAAAATAATATAAGGTTCCACAGCCATAAGAGCTTGTAACTCTGAAACTCTCCTGGCAGAGGTTAGGGCTAACAGGATGGCTGTCTTCCAAGATAAAAACTTGATGTCAGAAGAGGCAGCAGGCTCAAAAGGAGGCAAGGTTAGTTTTTCCAAAACATAGTTGAGATCCCAAGCAGGAATAGGAGGAGATCTAGGAGGTCTGAAGTTCTTAGCTCCTCTGAGAAACTGTCGCATGAGCTGGTGGGAAAGATGGGAGGGTCTGTATTATAATGAGCAGAAATAGCAGAGGCATGTATCTTAATGGAAGAGAGAGAGAGACCCTTATGTAAGAGATCTGTCAAGTAAAGTAAAATTAAAGTAATGTTAGGAAGAAGAGGATCAGAATCCTGAGCTTGCATCCAGGAACAAAATCTTTTCCATTTTCCTGCATAAGATTTTCTAGTGCTAGGACGTCTGGCTTCTAAAATGACATCCATAACCTGCTTGGGCAGTAAAGAAGAAATCAAAGGCCCTGGATAAACCAGGCCGCCAGGCTGAGAGTTCTGACATGAGAGTGTAGAACCTGACCCTGATGTTGGGACAGAAGGTTCGGAGACTGAGATAAAACCCAAGGGGGCTCCAGGCATAGGTTGTTTTTTAGAGTTGGATACCAAAACTGCCGAGGCCAATTAGGAGCCAGTAAGATTATCATCTTGGGCTTGTCCTGTTTTATCTTCAATAAAACCCGTGGAAGAAGAGGAAGAGGCGGAAAGGCATATCCCGAGAGGTTCCTCCAACTGAATGACAGCGCGTCCACTTTCCAAGCTTCTCTGTGGAATGTCCTGGTGCAAAAAGTCTGTAGTTGATGACTGAGATGGGATGCAAAGAGGTCTATGTGAGGACATCCCCAGACTGCTGTTATCATCCTGAATATTTTGGTGTCCAGCATCCACTCGTGTGGATCCGAAAGATTTCTGCTCAGACTGTCTGCCAGGAAGTTTTGTTTCCCTGGTAGAAACTGAGCTTGAAGATCCAGATTGCAAGCTAGAGCTGTGTTCCATAGATCCATGGCTAGTCTGCAAAGGGGTAGGAATGAGATCCCCCTTGCTTGTTTATGTACCACATAACTGTGGTGTTGTCTGTCCGTATTAACAGTTGTCCTGGTTGGAAAAGATTCCTGAAGGCCAATAGAGCTTTCTGAACGGCTAACATTTCCTTTAAATTGATATGCAGGTGCTTCTGATCCTTTGTCCAAAGGCCTGCAAACAATTGTCCTGAAAATGGGCTCCCCAAGCATAATCCTAGGCGTCCGTGGTTAGAATCTGAGAGGCAGGAGGCAGACGGAAGGGCTTCCCTTTGTTTAGAGCACATGCCCTGGACCACCAAAGTAATTCCTTTTGAAGGCAAGGAAGGACGGAGATCAGTATGTCTAAACTGTGGCAATGCTGAGACCATACACTTTTTAGGTACCACTGTATTTTCCTCATGTGTAGTCTTGCATATGGTACGAGAAGGATGCAGGAGACCATGTAACCCAAAGCCTGCAGGAATTTCCTTGCAGATAGATGAGTTAAAGTTGCCAAGGTTCTGAAAGTTGAAGCCAGCTGTAACTGTTTTTGGATGTCAGAAATGCCATCTGGGTTGTGGTGTTTAGAAGTGCACCCAGAAAAGTTATCTGTTGTGATGGTGTCAAATTTGACTTTTTTATGTTTACAGAGAATCCCAGGAACTTGATGAGGTTCTGTACAAATTCTAGATGCTGGAGTAAGACATCCTTGCTGTCTGCCTGAATTAGACAATCGTCCAGATAAGGGTAAATTTGAATTCCCTTGAGTCTGCAGTAAGCTACTACTGGAGCCAGGCATTTGGTGAAGACCCTGGGCGCAGTAGATAATCCAAAGGGCAGCGCAGAGAATTGAAAGTGCCTCGATCCGGCTTTGAACCTGAGGTATTTTCTGCGATCCTGCCTGATGGGAATGTGTAAATATGCCTCCTTTAAATCCAAAGGTACCATCCATGCATTTTTGGACAGCATTGGAAGTAGCTGCTGTAGAGTAAGCATCTTGAATTTTGGAATCTCTAGAAAGGTGTTAAAGACCGACAGATCCAGAATGGGTCTCCATAAGTTTTGCTTCCTTGGGACTAGAAAAAGCCTTGAATAAAATTCCTTATCATCTGCACTGGCAGAAATGGAAGTAAGCTTTTGTTTTAAGACAGACAATAGAAATTGCTGGTATTTAAACATATGAAACTGACAGTTTAAAGCCCTAATGGACAAAGTAGCAGAAGTGTACACCTTTTTGCCCCATCTTTCTAAGGATAGAGAATCCTTTTCAGTAAAAATGGGATTTTTGGCAGAAGCGGCCTTAACTCCCTTAGGACCCTGAGAAATTGTTTCAGGGTCAGCAGAAGGGTTCTTGTATAAAAACTGATAGGAATCAAGAACCCTGTAATATCCATTAGGCTTAAAAGGAGCAGGAGGAAAAGAGTCAGGGGTTAGGTTAGCCTCCGAAAAGGCATCATCCACAATATCCAAAACAGGAGGAATAGCCAGGGGTCTATGTTGGGGAAGAAGAAGAAATTCCCTCAGTCTTTTCTTGGATTCCGAAAACTCCTGTCCTTCCCAGTGGAAATATTCCCTCATTTCATGCAAAGTTTCCCAAAAAGAGAAATCCTCAGGGGGAGAAGCTGAAGGAATGGATTCTTCTGCATCAGAATCCTCATAAGGAGGGAAAGAATATTCTTGATCAGAAGAAGAAACTGAGGAAACAGAAGCCTGATCAGAGGAATCATAAGAAACATCCTGCCTTGGCCTTTTGTCTGGAGGGGGATGAGAACCCCTAATCATAGTAAGCAAATCCTCCGCCATCTTGAGTAACTGTTTCTGTGACTTGGTAGCCGGTTCAGAAGAGGCCTGAGTTGAAGTCTTTGATTTTGAAGGAGTCTTTGCCTTTGTCTTTGGCTCTGCCTTTATTAGTAGCTGAGTAGGCCTGAAAACCCCTTCGGAAGCCGGTACCTGCACAGCGGCTCCGGACCCATCCGAAGGAGCATTATCCAAAGGTCCTGCAACAGAAATATTTAAAGGCCTGGTTGGCTCCTCATGAGAGTCCGTTTCGGCCGTTGGTTCTGAAATGGCCGACGACAGGGGCTGCAAAAGCGCCTCACTGACGGCCAAACCTGAAGCTGGCTCCGCTTGTGCGCTATCAGATTTGGACCTCGGAGGCCTGTCTTTATCCTTGCGACATTTGTGAACTCTGGTAGCCGGGACCGCATCCAACGACATTTTGTAGTTAAAGCGCCTACCGAAGTAATGAAAAGCAAAATCGTACCTTCGCTTAATTGTACGTTGATTAAATCTAGCACAAAACCGACAACTAGCTACGTCGTGGTCAGGGCCCAAGCAAGGAATACAGTAAGAATGAAAATCCTTATAAGGTATTTGCTTCCCACATGAAATACAATTAACTTTTTCTGACATCGGAGTGGAGCAAGAAAAAAGTTTCCCCAACGGGGTACTTAGCTTTGAGTGGAGAAGAAAGTCTTCGGACCGAAGTATATCAGTAAAATTCGTCATGAGTCAGCCGACCGGCACTTGCGAACTGCTAACACCGCACGGCAAGAAAGACTCGAGAAGATGGCGTCGGCTGTCAGCTTTGTACTTCTGGCACTCTGACGTCAGGGAGCATGGTTGAACAGCTGACGCCGGACCCAGACTTTGGAATTCTGGCCGATCGAGGGCTGCCTGCCGGCAGGGGAGAACCCTACAGTCATGACTGCAACAGTGAAACACGATAAACATCAGACTGTATTCCTGTAGAGGAAGGGAGGGAAGAAATTCAAAGATCTGGAAGGCTTTAACAATATTTTGAGGGGGCGTGAAGTATGAGCATCTTGAAAGATAGGTGTGGTGGTTGTATTACATAATGTGGGTAAAGACTCTTCAGACCCAACTTTATATAGATCTACTTCAACTTTAATGTATGATTATTAAGTTTTTATGTCTATAACAGAAAGAAGAGGAAAGGTGTTGCCAAAGCTGACAGATGTGAAACAATGTGGTTTTGTGGTAGGCAGGAAAACATTTGACATTAATAGGACACATCATGTAAGAAAACATTGCTAGTGTTACAAGGCCCTGATGCACAGAAAGCATTTGACAGAATAAACAGGAATTTTATGAGTATGACAAAGGCAATATTTGTTTTCCCTGACACAATAACATGACTAATTATGAGAATATATGAAGAGACACATATAAGAACTAAGGTGGTTCCACAAACTGTGTTTGAACACAGGAACAAGACAGGAGTGTTGGATTACCCCTTTATTTGCTTTATATTTAGAGCTATTAGCAAACAAAATAATGGACTTATAAACTTAAGGATGATATGGTAATCTAGAAAAGTTAGCTTTACTCAAAGATTGTATTATTTGTACTTGATAAATCCAGAAAAGGAATATTTTGTTGTCATGTAACATTTTGAGACGGTTTCAAATCTTTTCAGGCTATAAAATATGAAGATAAAGCAAAGGCTTTAGCAATAATCTACATATCAAGACAAACTATTTTAGCAGTACCCATCTTTATGGGGACAGAAAATAAAGTACTAGGTGTATAGATAAAAACTGATTCTATCATGGCAAAGTAACAGTTTTGTACCTACCATAAATGTAGATGTTCGAGTGTATACCTTGCTGCAGTCATCACACTTGGGTTATGCTGTCGTCAGGCGGTTCCGCAGTCGGCCTGAATTCCAAAGTCTTGGTCCGGCGTCGGTTGCTGTCGCTTCTTCCCTGACGTCAGTGCGCCAGGGGTATACAAGAGGCATCCGATGCCATTTTCTTCAGTTTTTCTTGCCCCAGATGTCTGGTGCCCCCCCCCCCCCAAAAAAAAAGGTGGTCAGTAGATAGTACCAATAATAAAAGTTTAGCACAAACAAAACATCCCTCCAGCTATAAGCAAATACACCACAAAGGTTGTATCAGATTTTAAGGTACTGAAAGGTTTCAGTTAGGTCAGAGGGGATGGAGGGAGGGTAACCTGGACTGCAGCAGGGTATACACTCGAACATCTACATTTATGGTAGGTACAAAACTGCACTATGTTCATCGTGTTACCCTGCTGCAGTCATCACACTTGGGTTGAATCCCAAAGCTAAGGATGGGAGGTGGAGTCAAACAGGTTTAGAGGAGGCTAGAAGGCCCTGCAAAACTGCAGTGGCGAAGCCAGCTCTAGACTTAGAGTAAAGTGGTAAGTGATAGTGTTTGGTGAAAGTGTGTACTGAACTCCAAGTTTCAGCTTTCAGAATATCCTTGGTTGGCACCCCCCTGAGGAAGGCTATAGAAGTAGCTGTTGCCCTAGTGGAGTGGGGCCTTATGCTAGCAGGAACTGGTTTTCCATGATGGGTGTAGCAAAAACGTATGCAATGTCCTATCCATTTGAAAATGGTCTGTTTTGAGATGGCCTTTCCTTGTGATGCTGTAGCATAGGCTACAAAAAGCTGGTCAGATTTTCTGAAAACCTTAGTTTTATCCAAGTAGTAACGTAGTTGCCTGTGAATGTCCAAGGAGTGCAGGAGTCTTTCTCCTTTGTTCTGTGGATTTGGGAAGAAGGTGGGTAAATGGATGGTTTGATTTAGAGCCACACTGGATACCACCTTTGGCATAAAGGAGGGGTTAGTTCGTAGAGAAACTCTGTCTTGATGAAAAATGAGGAAAGGCTCTACTGCCATTAGTGCCTGTAGCTCTGAGACTCTTCTGGCTGAAGTAATTGATAGCAGCAGGGCAGTCTTCCATGATATAAACTTTAAATCAGCTGAGAAAGCTGTCTCAAAAGGTGGCAGCATAAGCTTTTCCAGAACAAAGTTGAGGTCCCAAGTTGGTGTTGGTGCTGTCCTTGGAGGCCTAATGTTTTTGGCCCCTCTGAGGTACTGCCTTAGAAGTGGATGTGAAAATAAGGGAGGATCCGTGTTGTAGTGAGCTGAAATAGCTGAGGTGTGGATTTTAATAGATGAAAAAGAAAGTCCTTTGTGTAACATCTCAGTTAAATATTGTAGAATCTGAGGTATGTCCGGCTCAAGGGTATTTTGGCCTTTAGCTTGGTTCCAGGCACAAAATCTTTTCCATTTGTCTGAGTACGCTTTCCTGGTGCTGGGCCTCCTGGCCTCCAGAATGACATCCATAACAGCTTGTGAAAGAGGAGCTGGCTGATTGCTTAGGTGATTTGCCATGCAGCCAAATTTAAGGTTTTGAGCTGGCTGTGCAGAATCTGACTGTCCTGCTGTGTGAGCAGATGAGGAATTTGTGGTAAAATCCATGGTGGGCCGTGGGCCATGTTACTTAGTAGTGGGTACCAGTGCTAGCGTGGCTAGTCTGGGGCAATGAGTATCATTTGGGGTCTTTCCATCCTGACTTTCAGCAGCACCTTTGTGAGAAGGGGCAATGGAGGAAAGGCATATACTGTCAGCATTTTCCAACTGAATGAGAGTGCGTCCACTTTCCAAGCTTGATGGTGAAATGTCCTTGTGCAAAATTTTGATAGCTGATAGTTTTGGGGGTTGGCAAACAGGTCTATGTCTGGGCGCCCCCATTTTTGAGTTATCATTGCAAATACTGTCGATCCAGTTTCCACTCGTGGGGATCCATGATGTTCCTGCTTAGGTCATCTGCCAATGTGTTCTTTTTTCCTGGCAGGAATTGCGCTTGTAATTGAACTTGGTAAGCCAGTGCTGTGTTCCACAAGGTCATTGCTTGCTCGCATAAAGGGTAGGAGTGTGTACCCCCTTGCTTGTTTATGTACCACATTACTGTGGTGTTGTCTGTCCTTATTACAAGCTGTCCTAGATGTAAGAGGTCCTTGAAGGCTGTCAGAGCATTCTGTACAGCTAGCATTTCTTTTTGATTGATGTGCAGTTTTCTTTGATCTGCAGTCCATATGCCTTAAACGCACTGTCCTGCCACGTGTGCCCCCCAGGCATAGTCCGAAGCATCTGTTGTCATAGTTTGCCTGGCTGGGGATAAGGTGAAAGGCTGACCCTTGTTGAGGTGACATGCCTGTGACCACCATAGAAACTCCTGTTGAAGGCAGGGAATAACAGGTATCATTGTTTCCAAGCTGTGGCTGTGTTGAGTCCATACGCTTTTCAGGTATCATTGTAATTTCCTCATATGAAGTTTTGCAAATGGTATTAGTAGTATGCAAGATGCCATGAAGCCCAAGGCCTGCAGAATTTTTCTTGCAGGGAGTTGGGTCTTTGTTGCCATTATTTTGAAGTACTGAGTTAGTTGTAGTTGTTTTTCTGGTGAAAGATAAGCCATCTGGGCCGTTGTATTCAAGCTGGCACCCAGGAATGTCATATTTTGTGAGGGCACTAGTTTTGATTTCTTTTCGTTTACTGTGTACCCTAGGCAACTTAGAAGGTGTTTTACAAAAGCCAGATGTTGTAAGAGAATGTCCTTGCTTTCTGCTTGGATGAGGCAGTCGTCCAGGTATGGGTATATTTGAATTCCTCTTTGTCTGCAGTATGCAATTACTAGTGCCAGGCATTTTGTGAAGACCCTGGGCGCAGTAGATAAGCCAAAGGGCAGTGCAGAAAATTGGTAATGGGTTGAACCTGCAATGAAACGGAGGTATCTTCTGCAATTTTGTCTGATAGGGACATGCAGGTATGCCTCCTTGAGGTCTAACATTACTAGCCAAGCTTTCTTGCCCAACATGGGAAGAAGCTGCTGTAGTGTTAGCATCTTGAATTTGGGTACTTGCAAGAAGGTGTTTAGAATTGAATGGTCCAGAATGGGTTTCCAAGCACTGTCCTTTCTGGGGACTAGAAAGAGCCTTGAGTAAAATCCTTGGCCTTGCTCCTGTGTAGGTACCAGTTGAATGGCTCTCATGTCCACGAGAGCTGTAATTTGTTTTTGTGCCTCTGCCCATTGATTTTGTGGCAGGTTTTGCATTCCTTTTATCCTTGGTAAGGTGTGGAAATGGAATCTGTATCCTTGTGAGATAATGTCTAGGACCCATTTGTCCTCTGTGATGATGCGCCAGTTGTCTGCAAAAAGTGCTCATTTTCTTCCCAAGGGAGCTGCCAAGAGAGCTTTGCTCGGCAGTTTGAGGTTTAAGTCACTGTGTTTGTCTTGTAGTAGTTTGGGACCTGTCTTCTCCTCCCTTCTGTGCTACAGTGGCCCATTGGCGAGGTTTGTAAGGGATTTGTGCTTGACCTCTGCCCCTTGGGCATCTGTATTTACCCCTCTGTGGTCTGTCAGAAGTTGGAAAGGACCAATTTTTGGTTGTCCAATTTCTGCTGAAGCGTGGGGGTTGTACCTGTAAGAAATCTTTGACAGTCTGCATAGATTTTGCCTTATCCTCCATTTTCTTTAAAACCTCTTCTGCTTTAACTCCAAATAAGACATCCTGCTGTAAGGGTGCATCCAGTAACTTTGCTTTAACATGATCAGGCAGAGTTTGTTCCTTTAACCAAGCATAACTACGTACAACAGACCCAGTAACAGCTGCTCTACAGGAAGCTTCCAAGGAATCAAATCCACATTGTAAAGTATGTTTGCCCACCTGTTCAGCTGCATGCAACAGATCCTGCATTTCCTTGAATTCAGACTGTTGAGGGTGCATGCTCATCTTTGGTTTTATTTGAGACATTAGGAACTGCTGGTATTGCAGCATGTGAAATTGACAATTTAGTGCTCTCATAGCTAGAGTAGCTGAGGTGTAAACCTTCTTCCCCCACCTATCCAGTGCTCTGGAGTCCCTTTCAGAGGGTACAGGATTTTTAGCCATAAAAGCCTTAGCCCCTTTGGGACCCTGGGAGATTGTCTCTGAGACAGCAACAGGGCTTTTGTAAAGGAATTTGTGTGAGTCAGGCACTCTATAATATCTGTCTGGTTTGGCTGGAGCAGGAGGCAGAGTATCTGGATTTAGACTAGATTCTAAGTAAACATCATCCACAATGTCTAAAACTGGAGGGATAGCAAGTGGTCTGTGCTGGGGGAGTAAAAGAAACTCTCAGAGCCTTTTCTTTGAGTTGTAGTAGTCCTGACCTTCCCAGTGGAAATGTTCCCTCATGGTATGTAAGGTTTCCCCACAGGAATAGTCTTCAGGGGGATAAGCTGAGGGAATGGAATCTTCAGCATCAGAATATTCATATGGGGGAAAGGAGAAATCCTGTTCCTCAGAGGAGCCTGAGGAAATAGACACTTGATCAGAGGAGGCATAATCCTCCTCTTGTCTAGGCCTTTTGTCTGGGGGGGGGTTGGGAACCGCTGATTAAAGAAATCAAATCTTCAGCCATTTTAAGCATCTGTTTCTTAGGCATGGGGCCTTGAACCGGAGACTGATGTGCAGTCTTTTTTGGTTTTAGAGGAGTCTTAAGTTTAGCATAAGATTTTATGGTGAGAGTAATCGGTCTGAAGACACCTTCTGTAACTGAAGGTGTTTCCACAGCACCGGCTTCTCCTTCTGCAATGTTGTCGGTAGGGCCTAAAGAAAATGGCTGCGTCAGCCTAGAACTCTCTGCTTGAGAATCAGAAGCAGTCTGGGGTTCCAATTCTGCTGTCGCCAGGGGCTGCGTAGGCGCCTCACTGAGAACCGGAGAACTGGCGACCAGCCCAGCCGAGGCCTCGGAGTCTGGCTTGGATCTAGACTGCCTGTCTTTATCTTTGCATTTTTTATGCACGCCGGTAGCCGGTTGCTCCGACGGCATAGTGTAATTAAATTTCCTACCAAAGTAGTGCCGTGCGAAATCAAAGCATCGCTTTATAGTTCGCTTATTGAACCTAGCACAAAACAGACAACCAGTGACGTCATGGTCTGGGCCTAGGCAAGGTATACAATAAGAATGAAAGTCCTTATGAGTATTGGCTTCCCACAAGAAATGCAATTGTTAACTTTCTGACATCAGACTGAGGCAAGATAATTTTCCCCAATGGGGTACTTAGCTTTGAAGACTTCGGACTAAAATTCGATTTGAAAATCTCAGGTGTCAGCCGACTGGCACTTGCGAACTGCTTCTGCTTTGGGCACCGCGTGGCAAGAAAGACTGAAGAAAATGGCGTTGGATGCCTCATATACCCCTGGCGCACTGACGTCAGGAAAGAAGCGACAGCAACCGACGCCGGATCAAGACTTTGGAATTCAGGCCGACTGCGGGACCGCCTGACGACAGGATAACCCAACTGTGATGACTGCAGCAGGGTAACACAATGAACATCTAAGAATATGAGGGAAGAGACTAAACAAAAGACCAGACAAAAACTGGGAAACTGGAAGCAAGCTCTAGACTACGGATATATATATATATACAGGAAGACATAAAACAGTTAAAGTGCTCTCTCTAGTTTTACACACAGGACAGGAATATTTTTTTGTCAACCAGAGAACCTGTAAACCACAATTAATAAAGAGTTGAAGGCATTTATTTGGGAAGGGAAGAAGCAAGTGTTAAGTGAGATAAGCTGATTCTCCCCATAGAACATGGTGGTTAAGGATTACCTGATTTGAAGGGATAATTTACAGCTATGCAATTAAGGCTCATAAACATAACAAAAGTTATAACTCAAAGTGGAAGGGGATAATGAAAGAGTTTTACATTTGTTTATTAACGTAATGCATTGATCAGTGCTGACCGATTTCAGGCTCAGCCCAACCAGGTGAAATGCAAAACATTTCACAAACAAAAAATACAGAAATGTAAGCAGTAATAGAAGAGTTCAAATTAATTACACAGGAAAAAAAATCTGTACATACATTCCAGTGAACAAGCACAGTGCCACGAGTGGTGCCAAAAAGTTTGCTCTTAAATTTTTCTGTTAGATCGGCTAGTTCTCTCCTCTCCTGCACTTTTACTAGCTTATTAGTCTAGCACTTTACTAGACTTCTTGTAGTTTATTGTAGCATACAAATGTGCTACCAGCACTAAACATTCTACAAGGAAACGGCTCCAGTACTTATTAATGCCCACCCCTTCAGGCATGTCTAAAGGTCAGTTCCCTGTGCTTTCTCCTATTAACCTGGTGAACTTGGGCATCCTGAGGCAATGTAGCAACTGCCTCATGTACACTGACAACCCTCTCCTCTTACCTCCCAATACTCAGACTTGCGAGAGATGCATTTATTTAACCAAATTGGAAGCCACACACTCTCCAGCCAAGACCGGACTAGCTGGTCAAGAGGAGAAAGTCAACACTTGCAGTACACCACATGGAACGTACACCACATGGAACACACAGCCCTCCAGAACACACACCAGCACAGCCTTCACATAAAAACACAAACCACACACCCACCTTCGCGATGGCTCTCAATAAAAATCTACCCAAACAGCAGAGACCTCCAAGGCAGAAATGCACTCAACCACCACAACATAACATTAATCACGAGACACATAACTCTCCTTAACAGTGTGCCACTTAACCAAAGCCCCTAAGGCAAAACAGCATGCCCAACACACTAGTCATAGCTGACTTGATAGTGAGGCATACTAATGTCCCACTCACTAGGGTGAATAAGGAGAAAGTAACAGTCAGGTGCCAGGATCCGCCAAATAACACATGCACTCAGGTCCCTCAACAAGAGGTACAAATATGACTCTGTCATTGTACATGTGGGTGTGAATGACTGAGACGTACCTCCCTGGACTACATGAAAAGAGACATGGAGGAGCTCTTGGGATTATGTAGCCCAGGCAGGTATGACCCTAGCCCTGAGCAGTCTCCTACCATCATCCAGAATGATACGACAGTGCAAGCAGAAAATGATTGATTTCAACAATAGGCTATGTTTCTGGTGTCATTCTAAGGGGATCCAGTATGTCTGCCTGGGATGACATGACTGACAGACCTCGATGCTTTGCCAGAGATGGCCTGCAACCGTCACTCCCGGGCTTCCAGATACTGGCCAAGGTTCTTGCCACCCCTATAGTGCCTTTTTTAGGTGGTGTTCCAAAGACCAAATTACCATCATAACAGCTACAAACAAAGGCAATCCTAGGGTCATGCTGCTCAACGCTAGAAGTCTAAATTTCAAAATGCATTCACTCAAAGCACTCCTTAAAATGGAAAAGATCGACATTTGTGCTATAACAGAGACCTAGTTCAAGGCAGCAGGAAGCACCCCTGCACTACCAGGCTATAACTCATTCCACACCTTTCGGCCTCAGAACTTGGACCAAAGCTCAAAAGGCAGTGGTGTTTCCATATTCATATAGGATGCACACACTTCCAGACTGGAAGCCCAACATAACGCATCAGAGATACTTCAGGTGCAGATAACATTGGGTAACACAGCAATTCAGGTCGTAGCCTGCTATAGGTCCCCAACCATGTCCCAAGACAGCCACTCCACGTTCCTAAGCACCCTGGAGAATATTAGGTCCAACCTAAAACTCTCATACTGGGCGACTTCAACTACCCCTCCATTAACTGGGAAAACTGCTCATGTACCAATACACTTACCCAACGTTCCCTGGAATTCATTAATTCCAATGCCAAGGACCAGCTCGTTCTTACCCCCACAACTAGAGGTAGCAACATCCTTGACCTGGTCATTAGTAACATGGGCAACTGTTGCTCTACACCAATAGACAACATCTCCTGGTTAAGTCAGACCACAAACTAATCACCTTGGAAACCCCCCCCCCCCCAAGCAAAGGAAACCACCATGAAAAACTTCTCCAAAGCTAACTTTGGGCTCCTGAGAACAGAGGTGGCTAACTTCACGGCAACCATGCAAATGGAGAACAGTTGCATGACTGACGAATCATACACAAATGCATTGTACGAATACATACGTAAATGCATGGATCTCGCCATACCAAATAGAACCAAAACACTCTCCTCCAAAAAAAGAAGTCAATCTGGTGGTCCCCTGCCACAAATAAACTCTACAACAGCAGGAGGAAACTGATGTGGAAAAAGCTGACGTCCCAAGACTGGAAAAACTCCCTTATCAGCCTCAACAAAAAGTTGAGATCCCTCATCAAATCCTCTAAAGCTAGCTATGAAAATACAACTGCAGCAGATAGCAAAGACAACCACAAGGCCTTCCATAGTTAAAAAATCTCCACTGCAATACCCAGATTTGCTCTGAGCTACTGCACAATGGTACCTCCTATACTGAGCCAATGGATACTGCTAATATACTGGCCGACAAAGTCAATGCCAACTTCACCCCCCCCCCCCACCAAGGACCAAACACAATACCAGCAGATTGCCAGGCACCCAATATTACTGCTGCACAGGTTAAAACAGCACTGTCCAAGGCCAAGAATACAGCTTCTATGGGATCTGACAATATCGCTAGCTGTGTTCTACATTAACTACAGAGTGAACTGGCACCTCACCTGTGTGCCCTGCTCAATCAAAGCCTCAGCTCATGCTTTGTCCCTAGCGAGTGGCGCACTGCTACAGTCATCAATCTCCACATTGGAGGAGCGACTACAGACCCTGGGAACTATCGCCCCATTAGCCTAACGAGTCTGATATGCAAAGCTATGGAATGCATCATCATGGACCTAATAAACAAGGATATAGGGAATATCCTAACTCTGGATCCCACACAGTTTGGTTTTAGGAAGGGTAGATCATGCCCGCTCAACCTGGTCAACTTCTTTGAGTCAGTCACCAGAGGTGTGGATGAAGTCAAGGTGGTTCATACAGCCTACCTTTGATACCATTCCCACTAAAGAGTCATAGAAAAACTAAGCTAAGCGTCAACCCCTATATTACTAGGTGGGTTGCAAACTGGCTCACAGATAGAACCCACGGTGTGAAAGTAGCGGACTCCAAGTCATACTGCCGACCAGTCATGAGTGGAGTCTCACAGGGTTCGGTCCTGGGTCCTCTCCTGTTTAACTACTTCTCTGAAGTCCAGGCCAACACGAAGGGGCTCTGGCTGACAAAGCTCGCAGACGATTGCAAGTTCGGAGCTATTAACAACTCCCCAAGTGATGTTGACATCCGACGGAAAGGCCTCACTGTGAGCAATGACTGGTGTCAGAACCATGGCCTTAAGTTCAATGCCAAAAAATGCGTTATCCCCTTTAGGAAAAACCCGGTTCCCATTCATTACCACATCAATGGTAGTCCACTGAACACAGAAGGCGTTTTAAGAGATCTGGGAACATAGGTTGACAGCAACCACTTCTTTGACTACCAATTGCCACTGTGGTCAAAGTCCTTCTTTGCGGCACATCTCATTACTAAGGGTTTTGCATCCAAGAAGAAAGAGGTCACTGTCTCCCCTCTACTCTTCTCTCATTAGGCCAATCGAATACAATGCCCCATTTGGCATGTACCTCATTAGACACCTGCAACAGCTGGAGAGGCCGCAAAAGTACCTCACAAAGAGGATACTAGGGCTTAAACACTTGTCCTATATGGACAGACTCAAAACTCCAACTATTCTCTGTCTCATATCACTTACTTAGAGGCAATCTCTGCCAGACGTACAAAGCCATGTCGGACACAGCTCTGTTAGAAATGCTACATCTAAAGAAATCCCAATCCCTCAGCACCACAAGCTCCAGAGACCTCAAACTCATTAGCACAATCAACAGAACATGCTGGAGGGACAGGTTCATAACCCAGAGATTGCCCATGTTATGGAATAGACTTCCCATACATGTTAAGCACAGCACCTCACTGACCCTTCTTCAAGTGAAATCTTGAGTGGATGGGAAATAGAAAATTCACCCTGACGATCACTCCAGTGGCTATACTCGACAGAGGCACTTGGGTGGCATGATGTCAGGGTAATCCTATGGGCTAGGCTTGTAGAGGCTCCAGGGTCATTAGCCTAGTAGACACCTACGAACCTATGTACAATGAGGCAGAGTATGAAGTACAATACATACATTTGTTTCTAAAGTGGGTCAATCTACACTGAATCTTGAGAGGGTAGAGACTTGGAAAGGAGATAAGGTTAGGTGATATGTCCTGTGTTGTGCCAGGAGCATTTGGCTTGGATGAAGTGCTTTCTGAGTTGCAATCTGAATTTGGAGTAAGCGCTGATTTCCCTAATGTTGATGGGGAGACCTTACCAATGGGTAGATGCCTGAGAGGTGAAAGCATGCACAGCGCTGTGGAGTTTGGTTTTAGGGGTAATGAGAGTTGGTGGGGCTTGTAAGTCATGTGTCAGGTTATATGAGGATTGTTTTTCGAAGTCTAGCTACATGGGGAGTAAATGTTTAGAGCTGGAATAATTTGTAGAATTGGAATTCTAAAAATAGGTTAAGATCTTTGTTTTATGGGT
The DNA here is from genome assembly GCF_019279795.1 of Protopterus annectens. Taxonomy (NCBI): domain Eukaryota; kingdom Metazoa; phylum Chordata; order Ceratodontiformes; family Protopteridae; genus Protopterus; species Protopterus annectens. The sequence continues at coordinate 348,069,651 of NC_056747.1, read as the reverse complement.
AGCCATTTAGCTTTTTCTACAGTGATACAGTAACCATCACAGACAGGTGAGTTTGTTATGAATTGGCAGGTGCTGTTAGAGATAGTCTGGAGTGTGGCAATGTTTTTCTGGAAAACAGAAGCAAAAATCGGGAGCACATACTCAAGTTGAGAACAGAGAACTCCTTTGCCAATGGCTATTCTGGCTGGTTGGGTTACAAAAGGAGAGATTTCTGGCCCAGAAGAGGAAGGAGTTTATTTTGGATCTCAGTTTGTCTAAGTGGAAATGGAAGTTTTTTTTTTTTTTTTTTTTAACTAATCAAGCCACATTACTAGGTATTTGAAGGTGGAGGATGTCTCTACAGAATTCAGCATTGTTGTGCAGTTCAAAGATAGAGTCAGGTGCTTGGTGAATTTTCTGTGTTGTTCCAAAAAGCATAGTTTTGGTATCGGTGGGGTTGAGAAGTATTTATGAGGCATCAATGAAGCTCGTGCGAGTCCGACAGGAAGCGTGAGTGTGACAGGATCTGTAAATGACTCATCAGTATAGGGAATAAGTGGAAGAAGGGCAAGGTCACAAGGATGCTAGTTAATGATTATAGTGTGTGGGGGGCAAGAATGGATCCCTGTAGTGCTTTGGTAATAGGTGCAAATTCTGACTGGGATTTCAAGTAGTAAGGTTATAACAGGATTTTGGATGCAGGTCCTTAAGGAGAACAGCAGCCATATAGAATACTATATTCATAAAGTAAATTGGTGAATTTTCTGTGTTGTTCCAAAAAGCATAGTTTTGGTATTGGTGAGGTTGAGAAGTATTTATGAGCAATCAATGAAGCTCATGCGAGTCCGACAGGAAGTGTGAGAACTAAGCCACTACAGGATTGGAAAAAGGAGACTTTCCCAATATGGGTGACCACAAGAAGGAGTACAGAAAATAAGCAAAAGGAGGCTGTAATGTACTGGAGAAAATCAGCAAAGGCACCAAGGTTTTGGAAGCAAATTAACTATACAGTGAAAGTTAACACAGTGGGATGAGGCTAATCAGGAGATTGGACTGCAGGTTAGATAATGCATTGCCTACCATGGATTGACAGAGTACAGGCAAACAAAAAGCCACAAGGAATTTCTAAATGAAAGACCAGCTCTACTATTACTTCATTTGAACTTAAAACTGACGTTGCAGTTAAATAAGGACACTTAATAGGACAAATATAATATCGGATGATAACTAAAAGAATCAGGGATGTTAGAAAAGACTGGGAAGAGAGAATGGAATGACAATTATACAAAGGAACAATGGAGGGATATCTGTACAGGTCCCAAGTATACAATGAAATCCAGAAGGTTTATGATTTTTGCGTTGAAGTGTTTATATAGCTATTTTATACCCTGAGCAGATTTCAGAGAATTGTTTTCCTTTAATAAACATCAACTGCTGGAGGTGTGAGAGAAAAGAAACATGTAACTGATAAGTTTAATCTGGTGCAGTGGTTAGCGTTGTCGCCTCACAGCAAACTGTTCTCTAGTTCGATTCTCTGCTGGGGTGCCTTCTGTGCGGAGTCTACATGTCCTCCCTGTGTTCGTGTGAGTTTCCTCCCATATTCCAAAGACATGCAAATGGAGGGTTTCTCCTCCGGCCTCCATTGAAAATGGGCTCTGTGCCAGTCCGACTTTCTCGGTAAACAAATGTTAAATCAATAAAATAAATAAACTCCTGGAGATGTGATGGAAAAGAAACAGGTAATTGGTAATTTTTGGGAATGCAAGGACTTGGTAGATTAAAAAAATACATACGGAGTACTTTGTCAGAAATGTTGGGGGGGGGGGGCGACAAATGATTGTCGCTAAGGAAATGACTCGAGCTGGGAATACAGGATCTGAATTGCCAGGACACAGTAAAGGTCTTAAGTTGTTTAATGCAAAATGGCTGCCTAAAAGGAAATCACTACCCAATGAAATCAAATTCTAAATCAATTTTAATTGGAGCAATGATTATAGCTCAAGAGATTAATGAAATGGAGGTGAGATTGTTAAAAAAAAAAGGAACAAATTACACAGATATAAATGCAAATTGTAGAAACAAATGCAGACCAATGTTTAGGAGAAATGAAATGCAAGGACATGCATGAATTGAACAATTTATTTAATGTTGAAGTGAAAGAAAATTGTTAATAAAACATGTGCACTGCATAACAGTTAAAAGGAGATATCATGGCTTGCTTTCTGTTACTGAATATGTACCAATGTCATTTTTAATAAAGATACAACTGGGAGGATTTGTGAGAGTTCCTCTTAAAATAAAAGGTGCATTTGAACACAGCAGGGATATCATCGTTTTTTGGGTTACATTTAGACCACATTAAAAAATAAGGGATTCACAAATTCAAAGATAAAATTGGTGTGGGAGTCAAGAAATGCTAGCTTTATTTGCAGACATTAGTTTTGTATCTGATAAATCCAGAAAAGGAATGTTCAATGTTGTAGAACATTGAGGGAGTTTCAGGTCTTTTTGGGAGAACATAAATGAAAGCAAAACAAAAGCTACTGCAGTAAACAATGCACCCTCACAAGCACTGACTTACCAATATCCATACTTATGGGCATGTTAAGTATTAAGGTGCATAGATTAGAGTGGATTCTGTTATGACAGGCAAGGGCATTTGAGAAATGACAAAACAAACCATACAAAATTAAGAAACTGGAGGCTCTTGATTATGGATATGAATACAAGCTGTGAAAAGTTTTACACCCCTTACTCTCGCATACAGATCAGGAGTATTTTTTTACCAACTGTTAGATAGTTGTAAATAACAAAGAGTTTAATGAATTTATTTGGAAGGGGAAAACCGCAAGAGTTAAGTCAGATAAGTTTATCTTCCCTATAGAACAAAGTAGGGCTACCTGACTTGAAGGGAAAACTGTAAAGCTATGCAAGTTAAGGGTCACATAAGTAACGCAATTAGAAGTTTATACATCAAAGTGGAAAAAGGATGATGACAATCTGGGGGGAGTTTGAGAGACGGACTATGATTTCAGACACAAATCCTTAGCAGAGCAGTTTTGCAACTACAAAGAACAGTCAAAACACGAGGAATGTGCCCAACCACAGACAACAAAAAATATTTAGGCACAAATAAAAGGTCTAAACAAGGTCCTGAAAACTTTTATTTTCAAAATGAATGCTCCAAAATCTGCGCGTTTTCGTCTCTTAGGAAAAAAATCTTCAGATAAAGCCTCATTCCCATCGAGTTTTATAATACAGCATTAATTACCAATCAAGGTTTTAACAATTAATAACTCACTCAACTATTAGCAAGACATCACATTATAAAATATACTAAAATACATAAATGTCAAACAATACCTCAAAATCAAATTGCACACATTTTTCAACATATAAAAAACTACATCAAAGAATAACATTCCTTGTTTAAAAAAATATTTATTACAATAAAAAACATGCTGTGCTCACATGGTGCCATCTAAAGACAAGATGGACCATTACGTACAGCTCCATCATAAAATCACTCAAAATACACCCCAACTAGGAATTTGCAGACTGACATCAAATAAAGGGAGGGAAAAAATTTGTGATCTAAAAAAAAAAAAGACCACAATAAATAATTTCAAAACTTTTCCCATCTTTAATGGGACTATAACCTGTACAATTTAATTGAAAAACAAATCTGTTAGGGGCAAAATATATAAAACATACAATAAGGTGGTTGCATAAGTGTGCACACCCTTAAACTAATACTTTGCTGAAGCACCTTTTGATTTAATTACAACATTCAGTCTTCTTGGGTACACACCTGCCATCAATTAAAGAGACTCATTAACCCCAAACAAAGTTCAGCTGTCCTACTAGGATTTTCCTGACATTTACTCAGTTTCCTGCTACAGCAAAAGCTATGGTTCACAGACAGCTTACAAAGTATCAAAGGGATCTCAATGTTGAAAGGTATCAGTCAGGAGAACGGTACAAAAAAATATCCACAGCATCGGATATACCATGGAACACAGTGAAGACAGTCATCAAAAAGTGGAGAAATATGGGACAACAGTGACAATGCAAAGAACTGGACGTCCCTCCAAAACTGATGAAAAGACAAGACAAAAACTGGTCAGGAAGGTTGCCAAGAGACCTACAGCAACAATAAAGGAGCTGGAGGAATGTCTGGCAAGTATTGGTTATGTACTACATGTGACAATCTCCCATGTCTGGACTATGGGGTAGGGTTGCAAGATGGAAGCCTTTTCTTACACAAAAACATCCAGGACCAGCTAAAATTTGTAAAACAATGCATCAAGTCTCCCAAAAGCATGAAGGAAAATGTGTTATGGTCTGATGAGACCAAGGTTGAACTTTCTGGCCACAATTCCAAAAGGTACGTTTGGTGCAAAAACAACACTTTGCATTGCCAAAAGAACACCACCCCCACAGTGAAGTATGGTGGTGGCAGTAAAATCCTTGTGGATTGCTTTTCTTCAGCTGGAACTGGGGCTTTAGTCAAGGTGGAGGGAATTATGAAGAGTTCCAAATACCAGTCATTTTTGGCCCAAAACTTTCAGACATCTGCTAGAAAGCTAAAGAGGAATTTCACCTTTCAACACAATGACCCCAAGCATACATTCAAATCAACAAAAGAATGGCTTCACCAGAAGAAAATTAAAGTTTTGGAATGGCCCAGCTAGAGCCCAGACCTAAATTCAATAGAAAATATGTGGGATGACCTGAAGAAGGCTGCACAGAAGAGATGCCCTCGCAATCTGACAGATTTGAAGTGCTTTTGCAAGGAAGAGTGGGCAAATATTGCCAAGTCAAGTTTTGCTATGCTGATAAGACTCCTACCCAAGAAGACTGAATGCTGTAATTAAATCAAAAGGTGCTTCAACAAAGTATTAGTTTAAGGGTGTGCACACTTATGCAACCACTGTACGTTAGAATTTAAGGGAAAGCAGGAAATTAATCAATTTATGCAATATTGGTATGAACAAATTAAGAACACACGTGGGTTTTTATGAGAGCACTCCATCTAATCGAATGTTTGTAATGTCGAACACGTTTAACACTGGCAGAAGTGATTGAAAATCATTTGACTGTCTCTGACGGCGTTGTCCATGTAAGACTGTACACAGTGGGAATCGGGTAATTTGCCCTTTCCTCAACGTAGAGCAATCTCAGAGTGGGTATTTATAATTGGCAGGGTATATGTATATATGTGTGTGTATATATATATATATACATATATATATATATATGTATATATATGTATATATATCTATGTGCTCTTGCTTCATCATTTTGTTTTTGATCTTTCAGGATCTGTTGTCAGCTATTCAACGTTTGTGCACTTTGATGTTTTGAAGTATACCGCTCGCTCTCTCTGTCTCTCTCTCTATATATATATATATATATATATATATATATATATATGTATATATATATATATATATATATATATATATATATATGTATATACAAACACATTAGAAATTACAACTTATTTTCTATTGAGGTAGGTCAACTAAAGTTGCAATTTAAAATACAATTTAATAAAGATGTTAACGAGAGATCAACATCAAATTAGAAGGCTATAGTTCTGAGTCAATGTTAATAATAAACTTTAATTTCTAACAGTATTTCTGCAAATTACAGTTGCACAAGTCCTGCTTACCTGTAACAGTGTCTGAATTTCACACTGCCTCGGTGGCATATGGTGTTCTGCCAGTGTAGGTGTTTGTGCATGCACAGCTCAGAACCCCCTTCTGTGAGTTTCTGTGATAGGGGACTGACTAAGCTCCTCCCATAAGGGAAAGCCTAACCCCTGTCACAAAGTCAGTTACTCTGGCTTTTAGTGTAAATAGGATGAACCAAGAGGAACCTTAAGCAAGAATTTCCTGAACTAACGAATTAACAGCCATAAAACACCAACACAAAAAAAGCCAACAAACACACTAACTATGGATACCACTGAAATATATACAAAATCATGGGATGGTGGATGGGTGCTAGCACTAGGGCAGTGTGAAATTCAAACATCTACCGTTACAGTTAAGTAGGACTTATGCAACTATACTATGTTCATTATTCACACTGCTTCAGTGGCATAAAAGGTAGGTTCTCAAAGCTTACCATACATAGGAGAATGAAGGATAAGAATCCCGGAGCCCCTGGAGAATGGTAGTCACAAAATGTTCTCTGGAACTTGAGAAAGAGTCTAGTTTGTAGTGTTTTGTAAAGGAATGACCAGATGACCAAGTTGCTGTGTCTAGAATGCTTCTAGAGTTCACACATTTTCAATAACCACTGAAGAGGATAAGTCTCTGGGGGGATTGTGCCTTAACGTTGCCTGGAATAGCTTTACCATGTTGGGAGTAACAAAAAAACAGAAGTAGAGGACAACAAACAAGCACATGTTTACTCAGAAATAGGTTGACCCTTCAAAGCCCCAGAAGAGAAAAACAGACACTCAGAATTCTTAAAGAGCTTAGTTCTGTCACGGTAGCAACTGAACTGCCTGTGCACATCCAAGGTATTCAGAATCTTCTCTCTCTTGCCTTCAGGGTCTAGAAAGAAAAATGAGAGAATGATGGCATGACTTAGGGTAAATTCAGAAATAACTTTTGGCATGAAAGGAGGATGTGTGTGTAAAGCAACCCTGTTCTTGTGGAAAAGCATATGGTTGACTGAACAAGAGAACTTGCAGCTAAGAGATGCATTTTACAGATGTCAGAGCAATAAGCAAAACAATTTTCCAAGTAATGAACCAAAAATTATCCTGAGAGCAGGGTCAAAAGGAGGGAAGGTTAATTTTTCAAGAACTAAGTTGAGATCCCAAGGAACAGGGATTTGCTTTCAAGGGGGTCTCATGTGCAACACTCCTTTCATAAATTGCTTGACCACAAGAGATCAAAGAGGGGGAGCCACAAGACAAGTTCAGATGGAGACAATATGCACTTTAACAGATGCATAAGATAAGCAATCTTCCAGTAGCTCACATGTATATTTCAAAACCACAGGGACAGATACCATAGCAGGCCCTCTGATACAGGTTAGGCACCAAACAGAAAAATTCTTCCACTGGTAAACATAAGATTTTCTAGTTGCAAGTCCTCTTGCCTTCTTCAATACCTGCAGCACATTCTCATGGAACAAGTGCCTGAAAGTATCAAGATAGAATCATTCAGGTTGTCGGTAGCAAGTGGTCTAAAGTTAGGGTACACTAGTCACCCCTAACACTGTGTGAGAACATCTAAAGGGTGAGGAAGCTTGTGGTAATTGCCCTTGGCCAATTCCATTAAAAGGGAGAACCAACTTTACCTGGGCCAAAAGGGGAATCATTACAATGATCTTTAGTAATTCTTTCTGAATCTTTAGAAGTAACTTTGGTATTAATGAAAAGAGTGGAAATGCATAAAGGAACATTCCCATCCAAAGGAAAGAGAAAGCTTCTGTCCTCCAATTATGGCTGCAATGATGGCTCAAACAGAATTTTACAACTGTTCATTCTGAAAGGAAGAGAATAGATCTATTTGAAGTGCTTGCTCCCCCCACATGTGGGCTAAATCCAGACTAACCTCTGTCTCAAGTTTTCACTTGTGAGGGTTCATCGGGGATCTTTGTCTGTCACTATGTTTTACTCTGATGGGATTGTAAGAGGACTGAAGCATCAAAGAATGCTGTAAGGCTAGCTTCCAAGCCATCGCTGCCAGCCTGCAAAGAGGGTTTGACCTTGTACTGCCTTGTTTCTTCAGGTACCACATGACTACGGTGTTGTCTGTGACCAATAAAAGGGGACTTGGGGGGCCATAAATTGTGAAGAGCTCTTAAAGTCTGAATCACTCGGAACATATGTCTGATGTTTACGTGCTGTGCAGCATCCAAAAGACCACCATTCTCCTTGCATTGGACTCTTCTGTACACTGTTCCCCATGCAAAACCTGATGAGTCCATCTGGACTGACTGAACTGGGATCTGGAAGGAAAAGGGTAGGTCTGGATTGTAAGACATCTGACCCCTCCATCACTGTAACTCTCAGTTCACAAAAATCCAGTACTGGTATGTCTGGAACTCCAAGGGAAGCAGGTGCTATTTCCACTTTTTTTTTTCTTTAAGCACCACAGAATCCGTCTCATCTGGAATCTGCCCCTTGGAGCCATAAGGATCACTGACACCATGAGGCCTAGAATTTTACTGAAACTCTTTTAACAGAGGCAGCTTCTTGAATAGAGAAATCCCTGAAAACATTCTAAACAGTCATGACTACGTTTTCTGGTAGAAAGGCCAAACTTTTCCTGTGCCACCACAGGAAGACAATTCTTCGCGAATGTGTGAGTCAGGATATCTGTATGTTCAACTTGAAGTTGGGAGCAACTAGCATGTGATGATAACCATCCTTCAGATGTAAAGTCACCGTGAAATAGTGGTATGGAAGAAGGGGTAGGACTGTATGCAGGTTAATAATTTTGAATTTGGGTCCTTTTAGAAAGGTACTTGGGTACGCCAAATTTTCACTAGTCACCTCAATAGCATCTTTTTAGATACTAAAAAAATGTGTGTGTAAAATATTTTCCTTTTTGTGGTCCAGAAACTGGTTCTACAACTCTTGCTTGCAACTTGTGAAAGAGTACAAGAGAGGCAAGAGGCACATCTGGTCTGGAGAGTGCAAGGGAATTTTCCCTGAAAGGAGAAGGCTCTTCTGTCCATTGCCAAGAGTACCTTCAATGAAATATTCACAGCACTCACTTGACAAAGAACATTTGTGGTCAAGCTGCTGGGATGAGTTAAAACCTAGGAGAAGGAGAAAGGGAAGGAGGGACAGGAGGAAAACAGGGGATGTCCTCAGTCCTGACATAGACATTCTTTAGCAGGGGAAACAGCTTTTTGGGAAAGGAACCCATTTTATTTGGTTTGGAACCATCGTCCCCTGCCATTTCTTCTTGGTATCCTGACTCTTGCCAGTAAGGGATTTTTGACTGTTAGGGGATAACCTGGGAGTATGAAACATTCTAGATACCTCATCAATCAATTTATCGCTGTCACCCTGCTGTTTGAAAATCTGGGTAGCAGCAGGACCAAACACAAATTCAGAACTTAAAGGAGCATTCAAAATCTCCCTTTTCTTAAATCCTCAGGAAAAAAATTCTTGTGTAACCAAGCAAAGCTTCTCAATACATCAGAAGCAGATGCATTTCTAGAACAAGTGTCCGTGCCTTCCAAGACACTTTTCAAAGCATGTTTCAAAACCCAAGTCACATTAGAAACGATCTCATACAACACTTCTGCTTAGCATGGAAATGCTTAGCATGGAAATACAGAGCAAAGTCATCTAAATTGCAAGCACATTGCAAAATAAATTCCCACATGAAGTCTTGAAAATTTAACATTTTGAAGACTAAATTACATGACTGAAACAACTTTCTTCTCTGAGATTTTTACCATTTTCCAATTTTATCCATTGGTGTAGGTATAGAGGAAAATGGCAAAGCTCTTGCTAGAGTTGTCACCTGGAGAAACCGCAGCTGGGTCAGCTGACAAAGGTGCAAATAGCCTGAAGATCACAGTACACCTTGTACTTCCACATAGCATTTGGAATTGGTTCACTAGCTAAAGAGGTTTTACATGTAGTTTTACAGAAATCTTCCAAGGCATAATAGGGAAGGAACAGCCAAACATTTGGAATCTCATCCTCAATAAAATGATAAACTTTGCCTACCTCTGACACAGCTTCAGAGTGCATCCAGGCAAATACATTTCTAAACCTAACTAGCAGTAGGGTTACCACCTGTCCCACTTTGCGAGGGACAGTCCCTCTTTGGGCAGTTGTGTCCTGCTAAAAAAGTGTAAAAATGGGAATTGTCCTGAGATTTTAGGACAAAATTAGTTCCTATATTTTATGCGATAGTTGCATAAAACAGTTATTCTGTACTGAAACACCTAAATGTTATAAGAAACAGAATAAGCAACTAAAATGCTACAAGAATAACCTTTTATTTAGGCAAAAAAGGGAAGTTCTGTCCTTTATACTGGCCGTGAGTATGCTTTGGCCTGCAAAATCTGATGTTTGTACCAAAAATGTCCCACTTTGGGCATTTAAAAAGGTGGCAACCCTAACTAGCAGTGATGCAAAGGTAAACACTAGCTTGAGTTTTTGAACCTGTTAATCTTCTGAAAATTCAGATTGAACAGAAATAGTGCTCAATACTGTCTAAATCAGTGCCCCCATCAAAAACTGAGTGGTTGACTGATCTCTAGGGAGGGAAGTGCCAGTCATTCTGAATAGAAGCACAACCTCAGGGATTAGCGGACTGAAAAACACTCTTAGCTAAAGAAACCACATCAGCCCTATACATAGTAATAACATACTGCCTGTTCGTTTCTTCTTCCTCCTGCAAACTACACTACAGGATAAAATATCTGGAGACAGTATTATGCCTGGCAAGGAGTTTCTTACCCCAGAACTTTCCTGCACATAAAGGGTTTGGTTCTCCTGTACCTGAACCAGGTGTTTGGACAGCCTCACAGGATGTCGGACCCCGATACTATAGAAGACTTCAGGCTTGTGAAATGGTGTGACAAGGAATAAGGCAAGTTGTCTGCTGACAAGCTTAACACAACAGACTCACAAATCACAGGATAAGCCATGTTTCTGTTGAATTTTTTTTTCTTTAAAGGTGCAACTGGATTTGACTGGGGGGCAGCCGTATCAGGATCCATCAAGTCAGGAAAAAAACAATGGCCAGAATAATGCACTGATACTATCAAGGCCTAAAAGCAGAAATGTAAACTATGTCCAACACAGCAAATATGGCTAAACTGCATAAAACATAGAAACCGTTTAAGTTGTGCTAAGCCTTGTTCTACGATCTGCACAGTGTAGCAAACATACATCCAGTCACAGTACCATGTAAAATTCAGTTGGCCAAATAGTAACAAAAATCAAATAAATATGCCCTTAAATCAAACAGAATTCTTTTAAAACTTCATAAGTAAGCATTTACTTGATTCCCTTGTCAGCGATGAAAAATAAAATCTCCACAGAAAATGCAAATAAAGACGATAAAATGGCTATAGTAGTGTTAAACTAGTAAATATAAAAATACATTTTCCTGTCAAAAATTCAAAATGAAGCAGATAAACAGCCTCTTGGCACCTTGCCATTTGATGGTCTCTAGTGTTCAAGTGACACCATAGAACTTCAGCTTCCTAGTACAAGTAAAAAAAAACTTCAGAAAAAACATAACTGCTTAAAAGTAGTACTGAGCATACAATCAAGCACAGTATAAGTTAGAATTCTCACAAGAATTAACAGCAATTGTAAACAGCAACTAAATCACAAGTTATTTTTAAAAAACATAAAAAGTATATAATAATGATGATGATAAGAAAAGGTTGTAATCAACCAATGCAGGCTGCTGAGAAGATTCAAATCTATGAGTCCTATAGCAGGAAAAAAAGTGTCTTTTCTGTAACAGGGGTTAGTCTTCCCCTGATGGGTGGGGCTTAGCCAAAACCACATCACAGAGTCAGAGAAAGGGATTCTGAGCTCTGGAAAGCTGCTAATGTAGGTGTTTGTGCATTCACGCAATGCCATACACCACTGAGCCAGTGTGAATGATGAACATCTCCTTCACCAATATTCACCTCCATAAAAACAGAAAGAGTTGGAGCTGGGGAAGAACAATGTAAAATCTTCTGGGCCAAGAAGTGACCTAAAATACTCTGTTTTCAGAAGAAAAATGTCAGGTGGGAACTTCGTCTTTCTTGCTACGGTCTTTGACATCTGTCCTGAAGAGATTCTCTCTAAAAAGTGAACAGGGAGCTCTGGGTACGGAAAAATAAAAAGATGCCTTTATCACTGACAGGAGCTAATACATGCATCAAAATGATTATCAGAAGACTTTGTGGATTCACATCTACCCAGCAAGAAACCCAACACTATGCATTAGGTTACATTAGTGTTCCAGGGAAGAATGGCAGTGATTGCACTTCCAACTGGAGGAAAGTGTACCATTCTGTATTTCTTTTGTCTACCAGCACTAGAATCCTTAACTCTAATTCTAATGTAGTGTAGAATGTCACAACCTACACAAATCTTGCTATCAAAACATTTCCTGAAAAAAAATAAAAAAAGCATAACATAAACAAAAATAAATACTCTGTGAATAAAAACTATTAAAACTGTACTTATAGCAATATTGTGACAACCATCAGTGCATTCAAAGTCTTTCTATAACATATTATAATGCACACAAACCCCATAAAAACTATAACATTTTAATACACACAAACCCCAAACTATACTTTTTGTTACACTTTGACAAACTGTCATACCTTGGAAGCTGTACCACCAAGGCGTATGTTGTTATAACATTTTTGTTAATGAAACAAGCTTTCGCATGACAATAAGAAATTCACGAGTGTATGTTTGAGATATTTACAGAAATATGAAAACATATGCTATTGTATAATTACCAATAAAACATTGAATACAACTAAAGATGTGCAACTTACAGTGCAAATATCAGACAGTTTTCTTCAAGAACATCTAATGTATCACCTGATGTCATGCAACAGTCTAAGCCAACTGTTTTAGAAGTATTAAGCACATATGGAAATCTGGTTTCTTTTCATAACTGCTAACAACTAGCAATATCTCAGGTATAGTGTGATATTAATGGACTCTGACAATGAATTTCTCGGTCTCCCACCATGGCATTTTATACAATGCCCCTTAGTAACATGTATGGCTTTCAGTTATGAAAATGTAAACATAAACATGAAAATCTGAATATGTGACAAATTAGCCGATTTCTTCATTACAAGGCATCCAAGATCAACAATATTAGTGTCATTTGTTTAATAACTCTATGCCTTTTCTAATACTGACTTTTAGGTGATATGTCACTTGGTTAAAGAAGCCAGAACAAAAAAAGTTTTGGATTACATTAGGATATTTCGGTATGAGCTCTAAATATACAAAAATGGCATTACAGGCTTGAGTGTGTTGACGACAAAAGTACAGTTTTGTACCTACCATAAATGTAGATGTCCGATAGGTATGCATCTGCAGTCATCACATATGGGTTGTCCTGCCTCAGGCAGCCCTTCGGTCGGCTGGATTCCAAAGTCTGGGTCCGGCTTCGGCTGATGTCGCACTTTCCCCGACGTCAGAGCGTCTGGGGTATAAAAGCATCAGCCGACCCCATCTTCCTCAGTTTTTCTTGCCCCAGATGCCAGGTGCCCTCTAGGAAGGCTAAATTTGGAGAATTGCAATAAAATTCCAAACATTTGCAAAAATATATATACATGTACATACAAACAAATACACCATAATAGATTCCCCCAGCTAGCTAATAGAGGGGTAAGCACCCTAGGAATACCACAGAGGGGAAGGAGGGAGGGTAAACCCGACTGCAGATGCATACCTATCGGACATCTACATTTATGGTAGGTACAAAACTGTACTATGTCCTTCAAGGATGCATCTGCAGTCATCACATATGGGTAGAATACCATAGCCAATCTGGGGGTGGAGGTACTATGTAAAGGATGGTGTAGTTAAAATACCCTGCAGGACTGCCGTAGCAAAACATGCTCTGGATCTGGAGTATAAAGGTAAACTGTAATGCTTGGCAAATGTATGCACGGAGCTCCATGTAGCAGCTTCTAAAATGTCTTTGGTAGCCACCCCTCTTAGGAAGGCTGTGGTGGTGGCTGTGGCTCTCGTGGAATGAGGTCTAATGTTAGCTGGCACAGTTTTTCCATGAAAGGAGTAACAAAAACGAATGCAATTTCCTATCCATTTTGAAACTGTCTGTTTGGAAATTGCTTTTCCTTGTATCCCAGCAGCATATGCTACAAACAACTGGTCAGTCTTTCTGTAACTTTTAGTTCTGTCCAAGTACTAGCGCAGTTGTCTGTTTATGTCCAGGGTGTGCAGAAGTCTCTCCCCTTTATTTTGTGGTTGTGGGAAGAATGTAGGCAAGTGAATAGCTTGGTTCAAAGATACCCTGGATACCACCTTTGGCATGAATGTAGGATTGGTCCTCAAAGAAACTCTGTCCTGATGAAAGATAAGAAATGGCTGCACTGCCATTAAAGCTTGTAGCTCAGATACTCTTCTTGCTGAGGTTATGGCCAGAAGGAAGCCAGTTTTCCAAGACAAAAACTGTAGATCTGCCGATGCTGCTGGTTCAAAGGGAGGAAGTGTTAGTTTTGTCAACACGAAATTCAGGTCCCAAGTAGGTAGAGGTGGTTTCCTTGGAGGATTAATGCTTTTGATTCCTCTTAGAAACTGTCTTAGGAGAGGATGAGAGAAGACAGGTGGATTAACATTGTATTCTGCTGAGATTGCTGAGGCATGTATCTTAATGGAAGAGTAAGACAGGCCATTGTGGAACAATTCTGCCATATATTCCAGTATAAGTACCATGTTCATCACTGTCACATCTAGGCCCTTTGCTGTGTTCCAGGTGTGAAATCTTTTCCATTTTGCTGAATATGCCTTCCTTGTGGAAGGCCAGCAAGCTTCCATAATAATATCCTTCACTCTCTGGGATAGGTTATCCTGAGGAGGATTCATGGTATTCTCCAGGCAGTTAGCTGCAAGGTTTTCAGGTTGGAGTGCAGAGTCCTGAAATTGTGCTGCGTCAGTAGGAGTGGCCATAGGGGAAGAGGCCATGGTTTCGTCTGTGACATGCTCTTTAACAGTGGGTACCAGTGCTGTCTTGGCCAGTTTGGAGCTATCAGAATTACTCTGGGCTGCTCTGTCCTGATCTTTAGTAAGACCTTGGTCATTAATGGTAGAGGTGGGAAAGCATACACTGTTAGAGCTTTCCAGCTGAAAGACAGAGCGTCCACTTTCCATGCTTGTGGGTGGTATGTCCTTGAGCAGAATTTCTGTAGTTGATGATTGAGGGGGGAAGCAAACAGATCTATTTCCGGTCTTCCCCATGATTGTGCGATGAGTAAGAAGATGTCTGGGTGCAGCATCCATTCGTGTGCATCCATGGTAGTTCTGCTTAAGCTGTCTGCCAGTGTATTGTCTTTCCCTGGCACGAACTGGGACTGTAGCTGTATGCTGAGTTTCAAAGCAAGTTCCCATAGATTCATTGTCAGTCTGCAAAGAGGGTAGGAATGGGTGCCTCCTTGCTTGTTTATGTACCACATAACTGTGGTGTTGTCTGTCCTTATGAGCAGGTGGCCTTGCTGAAGGAAAGGTTTGAAGGCCTCGATTGCGTGTATCACTGCCAGCATTTCCTTTCGGTTTATGTGCATGCGCAGCTCTCTTTGTGACCATAGCCCTTGGATACATCTGCCCTCCATGTGTGCTCCTCAACCTCGGCCTGAAGCGTCCGTGGTGATGGTTTGGTTGGCTCTTGGCTTGCTGAAGGGCAACCTGCTGTTCGACTGGCAGGCTTGAGCCCACCACAGAAATTCCTTTTGAAGGCAAGGAATGAGTGGGATCAGAGTTTCTAAGCTGTGACTGTGCTGTGTTCATAAACTTCTTAGGTACCATTGTAATTTCCTCATATGCAGTCTTGCTTGCGGAATCAGAAGAATGCAAGATGCCATGTAACCCAGGGCCTGCAGGATTTTCCTTGCAGTCAGCTGAGTTTGTCTTGTCAGATTCTGGAAGTAAACTGGTAGTTGTTTTTGTTTTTCTTCTGTGAGAAAGGCCATTTGGGTGGTTGTGTCTAGATCCGCACCCAGAAAAGTTATTCTTTGGGATGGAACCAGTCTTGATTTGTGGATGTTGACTGTATATCCCAAGGCCTGTAACAGGTAGATGGCATAGTCCAAGTGCTTTAACAAAGTTTGCTTGCTGTCCGCTTGTATTAGGCAGTCGTCCAGATATGGGTAGATTTGAATCCCCTGAAGTCTGCAGTGCGCAATTACTGATGCCAGGCATTTCGTGAATACTCTGGGCGCAGTAGATAAGCCAAAGGGTAATGCTGAGAATTGATAATGCTCTGACCCTGCAAGAAATCTGAGGTGTCTTCTGCAGCTTTGTCGAATAGGGACATGCAGGTATGCCTCCTTGAGATCTAGAGTCACCAGCCAAGACCCCTTGCCCAGCATGGGAAGGAGTTGCTGTAGAGTCAGCATTTTGAATTTTGGCACAATGAGGTAAGTATTCAGTGCGGACAAGTCGAGAATAGGCCTCCATTGATTTTCTTTTCTTGGAACAAGGAATAATCTGGAGTAAAATCCCTGGCCTTGTTCTGAAAGAGGTACCTTTTCTATGGCTTTCATTTGCATTATGTTGGTAATTTGCTTCAAAGCCTCTGCCCTCTGATTTGGTGGCAGGTCTGGCATGCCTTTTCTTTTTGGCAATGAGTGGAAATGGAACCTGTATCCTTTGTCTATTATTTGCAGTGTCCATGTGTCCCTTGTAATGCTGTGCCAATTTTTTGAGAATAAAGAAAGTTTTCCGCCCAAAGGTGCTTCTAATTGAGCCCTGGTCGGCAGAGTCAAAATAAAGTCATTGAGTCTGTCCTGGTGTAGCAGTTGTAGTTCCTGCACTACCTCTCTGGTTGGGAGGCTGCCACTGACGGCCTCTGTAGGAGCCTCTAGCTTGCCCTCTACCTCTGGCACGCCTATTCCTGCCTCTCTGAGATCTGTCTGAGTCTGGAAAGGAACAATTCTTAGTAGGCCAATTTCTGCTGAATCTCGGTGGTTGGACTTGCAGAAAGTCTTTAACTGTTTGCACAGATTTTGCCTTTTCTTCAAATTTCTTTAAAACCTCTTGAGCTGTGGAACCAAATAATTTTTGCTTTTCCATAGCAGCATCCAAAAGCTTAGCTTTAACATGGTCTGGCAGAGATTGTTCCTTCAGCCAGGCATGCCTACGTATAACTGCACCTGTCATAGCTGATCTACATGAAGCTTCCAATGCATCATCACCCCACTGCAAGAAATGGTTACTAACCTGCTGGGAGTTATGCACCAGATCCTGAAGGGATTTGCGATCAAGGGGTTCAGAAGAGGACAATTTCTTATGCAATTCATCTAGTAAATACTCTTGGTACTGTATCATATGAAATTGACAATTTAATGCCCTCATGGAAAGAGTTGCAGAAGTATACACTTTCTTACCCCATCTCTGTAATGCTCTGGACTCCCTTTCAGAGGGTAGAGGGTTTTAGCAGTGGCAGCTGCAACCCCTTCTGGGCCCTGGGAAATAGTTTCTGGATCAGCAGAGTGGGCCTTGTACAGGTGTAAATGTGAGTCCGGGACCCTGTAGTACCTATCAGGTTTGGCAGGAGCCGGAGGGAGAGAGTCGGGGGCAGTACTAGCATCAGAGTACACATCATCAATGACATTCAAAACAGGAGGTATAGCTAAGGGCCTATGCTGAGGTAAATGTAAAAAGGTCCTTAATCTCTTTCTGGAATCAGAGAATTCCTGACCCTGCCATTGAAAAGGTTCTCTCAGAGTGTAATGTCTCTCCAAAGGAAAACTCTTCAGGAGGGGAGGCCGAGGGAATAGATTCTTCAGCATCAGAATCCTCGTAGGCCGAATAAGCCTCCTCCTGGTGGTCTGACAGAGCAGAGCCATCCGTGGACTCATCTGAGGACTGGGGATCAGAGGGCTCAACCCTAGGCCTTTTGTCTGGAGGTGGTTGAGAGCCCCTGTCCGGATGAGGTTGGGAACCTCTAATTAATGAGATCAGATCCTCTGCTAGGGTAAGAATCTGAGAGCTAGTAGAAGGTCTCTGAGAGGAAACCTTGGGAGGCAAAGCCTTAGTAAGTTTAGCAGCTTTAGCCCTAGAGAAAGCTTTAATGGACATGGAAGTAGGAGGTCTGGCTGCACCACGTGTAGGAGTAGACTTATCTAAAGGAATGGTGTCGGAAGGTTCCTGGACACCGGTTTCAGTAGGTAATTCAATGACCGACTCGGCCGGGGCCTCCGGGGCCGAGGTAGTCGGTTGTGTGGTTTCGGTAATAGGAAGTACCAAGGACTCTGTTTCAGCCGAGACCGAGACACTCGCGGTAGGCCTGACCGTGGTTTCAGCCGAAACCGCGGTCCGCGTGTGTCGGTCCTTGTCCTTCCGTTTTTTAACTAAATGCGAAGTCGGAGTCTCCGACGGCATCTTATAAGCAAAACTAGCCCCAAAAAACTCCTCTGCAAACTCCGACCAACGTCTAAGAGTTCGTCGGTCGAAGGAAGCACAGGCTGAACAGGCCGAGACGTCGTGGTCTGGGCCTAGGCAGGGGAGGCAGTAAGAGTGGAAATCCTTATGAGGTATTTGTTTCCCACAAGTTAAACAATTATTAACTTTATCTGACATCGGCTGAGGCAAGAAAGAGTCCCCAACGGGGTACTTAGCTTTTTCGAAGTCTTCGGTAGCTGAATCACAGGAGCTGGCCGACCGGCACTTGCGAACTGCTTCTGCTTCGGGCACCACGCGGCAAGAAAGATGGAGGAAGATGGCGTCGGCTGATGCTTTTATACCCCAGACGCTCTGACGTCGGGGAAAGTGCGACATCAGCCAAAGCCGGACCCAGACTTTGGAATCTGGCCGATCGAAGGGCTGCCTGAGGCAGGACAACCCATATGTGATGACCGCAGATGCATCCTTGAAGGACATCAATGCATGTGATCTCATTAATTCCTCACGGCGCTTATGTTTAGCCGTTCTCCAAGTACAATTACAGGTTCTGAGCAGAGGGTCAGAAAGGTTCTGGTCCACTTCAAACAAAAAGGGAAACCCCGCTACACTACAGATATTAAAAGTAAGTTTTGACCCATGTATTCTGTATGAAATGCAAAAAAAAAGAAGTTATGTTCTTACCATAACGTTCCATGTGGAGTGTTCATCTCGCCTTTGTTCTTACACATGGGTTCGGAGCCGATCCTCGGCTCCGAGTCGGCACCGCATAGCAAAGGTCTGCATCTAAGAGAAGCTCGAGACCAGGCTATATCCCACAATCCTCCCTGCCATTACTCAGATCTAGTTTGCAAGCAAACCAGACTAACAATAACCCTGAGGCGCTAAGGCTACATACTGCCACAAAAGAGAAATTTAGACACACCATCTCACTGACACATCAACTAAGGGTAACGAAACATACCCGGAAGAGGTAAAGACATGTGGACCAGACTCTAGTCCTACTAGTTCTTCCAAACACGTGAGGGAGGGAAGGGGGGGAATGTAAGAACAAAGGCGAGATGAACACTCCACATGGAACGTTATGGTAAGAACATAACTTCTTTATGTGAGAGTGTTCAATCTCGCCGTTTGTTCTTACACACGGTAGCGTCCTAGCTCCGTCACCCTGAGTGACTCATGGAAGAACGTTCCTGAGCACAGTGGAACCAAAGGATGTCCTGTCTTTGGAGGCTTTGTCAACCCTATAATGAGCGATGAAAGTATGTGGTTTAGACCACGTGGCTGCTGCACAAATCGTGTCCAAAAGGCAGGCGAGCTGCATGAGCCAAGGAAGTGGAGACGGACCTAGTAGAATGGCCTTTTGGTTTGGTGGGTAAGGCCTGATTTGACTTAGAATACACAAAGGCTATACAATCAGTAAGCCATTTAGAAAGCGTATGTTTTGTAACTGCCATGCCCTTTTTATTGTCTGCAAATGCAACAAAAAGTTGATCTGTTTTTCTGTAGTCTTTAGTCCTGTCTAAATAAAATCTGAGTTGTCTGTGGACATCTAACTTGTGCAACATATATTCCAACTTGCTGGTATGGTTCTTGAAGAAAGTAGGGAGTTCAATGGACTGATTAATATTTATGACAGAACATACCTTAGGTAGGAAGGACGGATTTGTTCGTAAAGAAACTCTATCTGGGTGAAAAATTAAGTAAGGCGGTTTAATTGACAGTGCTTGCAGCTCTGACACTCTCCGAGCTGAAGTAACTGCTACAAGAAAAAGAGTCTTCCACGACAGAAACTTCAGGGGGCAAGAAGAGGCTGGTTCAAAAGGTGGTAACATTAGTTGTGACAACAACAAATTTAAATTCCATGGGAATAAAGGGTCTCTGATGGGAGGTTGAAGATGGAAGGAACCTTTCATAAAAGCTTTACAAAGCCTGTGGGACATAATAGAAGAACCGTCCTCACCAACATGGAAGTTGGATATGGCAGCCAACTGCACTCTTAATGTGGAAGTAGAGGCCCCTTCATGGAAAAGGATGAAAGAAATTCTAGAACTTTATGGAAAGGAGCAACCAGGGGGTCCAAGTGTTGACTAGATGCCCAGTACACAAAGCGTTTCCATTTATTGTTGTAGAGTTTTGTGGTGGAAGCCTTATGAGAGGCAACCAAAATGCGCTGCACTGCCGGAGAAAGTAGACCAGACCTGGCTACGTGGGGAAGTGGAGCAGCCAAGCTGCTAGTTTGAGGGATAGAAGAGACGGGTGAGGAACTCCCGACGAATGTGTCAGTAGATCTGGTACTGGGTTCAGGATCCAAGGTTCCTCTGTTTGATGGGCTCGAAGAAAGGGGAACCATATCTGTCGAGGCCAGAATGGGGCTATGAGTATAATTGTCCTTTCCAGATTCATGGCTTTCTGGAGAAATCTGGGAATCAAGGGGATAGGTGGGAATGCATATAGGAGACCTGGGGGCCAATTGTATATCAGTGCGTCCCTGGGGACATCCCCTGGAGGGGTAGAAGGGCAAAATAGCTTCTGCATTTGGTATTCATCGGGGAGGCGAATAGATCGCAGCAAGGCTGGCCCCATTTGCGGAAAATTCTTTCCGCCACTTGTAGTTTGAGGGACCACTCGTGAGGTAACAGGATGGCTCTGCTCAACCTGTCCGCAATGACGTTGGATGACCCCGGGATGTGCGTTGCTATCAGAAAGCGACCCGTGGACTCTGCCCATTGCCAAATTCTCATGGCCTCTCCGCATAATGGGTAAGATCTGGTTCCCCCTTGTTTGTTTATGTACCAGACTACAGATATGTTGTCTGTCTGAACTGCTACTGTCCCTAGAAGTAGGAGGGTTTGAAAGTGTTGCAACGCCAAGAACACCGCCTTCATTTCCAGAACATTTATGTGCAGGTTGTACTCTATGTTGGACCATTACCTTTGGACTGTTCTTCCCTGAAAAAGTCCCCCCCACCCTATCAGGGAAGTGTCCATGGTTATAGTGGCTGTCGGATTTGGTAGAGCAAATGGACGACCCATAGTGAGATCCTGGCTGGACACCCACCATGAGAGGTCTCGCTTGCAAGAATCTGTTATCAGGATCTCGTGCTTTAGGGGTAACTGTTGGAACGACCACTGCGTGAACAGCAGCCATTGGAGGAGTCTCATGTGCAACCTTCCCATGAGAACCGCAATCAGGGATGCTGCCATGAGTCCCAAAACTTTCAACACCAATTTGGCCGGGGCTTTCCTGCATTGCAGCAGAAGAACCACCTGTTCCTTGAGGGATGAAGCCCTTACTTGAGGGAGCTTTACCAATGTTAAACGCGTATCTAGGTCCGCTCCGATAAATGAAACATGCTGTGAGGGCAGTAAGACAGACTTTTTTGAAGTTTATGGAAATCCCTAGGTGGGAACAAAGGTTGACTGTATAGTTTCTTGCTTGTATGAGGAGACGCTCGGTGGTGGCGGTGAGGAGCCAGTCGTCCAGATAGGGAAACACCCGGAATCCTAGACATCTCAAGTGAGACGCTACCACTGCCATGCATTTTGTGAATACCCTGGGGGCTGAGGTGAGCCCAAAGGGCAGGGCTCGAAATTGAAAATGACTGACTCCCAGCCGGAAGCGCAGGTGATCTCTGGACGTTCTGGCCATCTTGATGTGGTAGTACGCGTCCTTGAGATCTATCGAGCACATCCAGTCATCCTTCTGTAAAAATGGAAGGATCGATTGAAGCATGACCATCCGGAACTTTTCCTTCTTCACAAAGGTATTGAGATTGCTGAGATCCAAAATGGGTCTCCAGTCCCCTGTCTTTTTCGGAACTAAAAAAAACCTTGAGTAAGTTCCGGATCCTTTTTGGTCCGCCGGGACTGGCTGAATGACTCTTTTTTTGAGCAGCTTTGAAATTTCTATTGCTGCTTGGCCTCGCAGACGGGGTGGTACATCTGGAGACCTTCTTTGTTGGGGTGGAGTTGACATAAGGGGTATTTTGTATCCTCTGGTTACAATGCTTTTTACCCAGGAGTCTGCGGTGAGAGTTTGCCAGGCCTGTGGGTATAAAGCCAAGCGACCGCCGACTGCCTCCAGAGCAGGACAGTCGAGCCCCCATTCAGGAGTGCTGGAAAGACTTACCAGGGATAGTATCCCTGTCGCCTTGGTTCTGCGGACCCCCTCTGCCACCGGGGTGGCGTCTTCCATGTCTGCCCCCCTCTGCCTCGGGGGGGGGGGTCACTCTGTGTGGCCTGGAAAGTTCCCGGAGTTCTACAGAACCACATTTTTCTGCCTCGTTGCCCTTTGGGGTACGGTCTGGATGGAATGGAAAAACGGACTCCGACAGCAGACAGTCTTTCCTTCCTGCTCACACCGAGTTAATGTCCCTTTCACTTTGGGCCCAAAAAGAGTGGCACCATCAAAGGGGGCGTTGGCGAAAGAAGACTTGAAGGCTTCCGCAAAAGAGCACAGCCGCATCCAGGATTGTCTTCGTAGAGCAATCGCTGAAGCTGCGGCCCTACTCGACCCTTCAGCCGCATACGAGCTGAGCCTCATGGGCGAGTTCACTACGGAGGTAAGGGTGTTAAGTTGTGCTGTCACCTTATCTGAAACAGCAGCATCTGTGTTACCCTGGAGGGTATCTCTCAGCTCCTTGATGAGATCCCTCTGTAGTCGTGTAAAATGTGTCAAATAGTTTAGCGAATGCATGGAAAAAGTCGCTGAACTAAAAATGCGCTTCCCATATCTGTCCATAGTCCTAGAATCCTTATTAGGAGGATGAACAGAAGAGGAAGACTCCGACATCTCCTTTTTAGTGGCTGCGGCCACCACCATAGCGTCAACGGGGACTCCTTTTGTGAGATAGGTCTTGTCCTGGGGAGCAGTAATAAATTTACTTTGTTTTCGAGGGACCGGTTTTCACTGTGTCCGGTGTCTCCCACGCCCTTCGAGCAATCAAATCCATTAACTCATCGAAGGGCGGAGTAACCCAGGAGGTAGAAGGTTGAGCACCAAATGCAGCAACAACAACTCGTCCTCAGTGGGGGCTAGGGACTGCCAATCACCCCTCTGTTTTAATATCTCCAAGATGTCTGCAAATGAGATATCCTCGGAGGGGGATTTTGGGGACCCCTCTGACTCATCCAAGTCAGTGTCAGAAGTTAGAGATTCCTGCGGGGAGTATAAGTGCCTCCTCTTGTACAATCTTTTCCTCGGGACCTCATCGGAGGGGGATTCCGGTGAGGCCTCCGAGGAACAGGGGGCATCCTCTAGGGATGGCTGAGACAATGGTGCTCCACGCTTTGGATGTGTCGTGGGAACAGAAACAGAGAGCGGCTCCTTAAGGGAGGGAGAAGACGCGTCCAATGTAGTGGTTGTCTGTGTAGATAAAACCTTCCTCATAAGGTCAAAAACCCCTGAACCTCGGGTCGAGGACTCGCCCGGTTCAGAAGAACATGGAAGAATCTGAGACACGGGGCCCATGGGTCTCGACCCCGAGGACGGAGCCGAGCCGATCTGCGCCGAGGCCCCGAGAGGGAGAGTCGGAACCGAAAGGTCGGTACGACTCTCGGTCCCGGAAACAAGGAGAGATCGTCGACTCCACGACTCATCTATTGGTTCCGATGGAGTCGAGGTAAATGGTGTCGATCATGCAATGGACGGTTTCGGCACCGAGGGCTCCACTATCATCGGCTCATCCTCTTCTGGCTCCGAAGACTGGATGGGTCTCGAAGGAGGACCTGTTGGAGATAAAGGAAGGCCTTCTAGTTTCGACACCAACTGGGAGGAAACTGCAATCAATTTGGAAAGGGCCGTGTTCTCCATAAGTTTCTGCATGACACGATCCACATAAGTATCAGATAATGGTCTGGAAGATCGGGCCGAATGGGCCGAAGATGGCACTGACCGAAGAATAGACGGTAGCGGTAGTTCCGACACCGGTTCCAAGACCTGGGGCTCAGTGAGAGACAAACGTTCTACGCTCGGCCCCGAAGTCTGTGGAACCGGCGAACGAACTCTAGAAGATGTACTCGGAGCCGATGACATGGGCTCCGACATCTTCGACCCCTTCGAAGACTTAGAAGCCTGGTCAGACTTGTCCAAGGCCTCTTGGAAGGCAGGCTTAAGAAGCCCCCTATCAATAAGTTTCCTGCTTCTATCTGTCATGACTCTCCCACTGAAGGAATGGCAAATAGAGCAATCCTCTTGCAAGTGGAGAGGGCCAAGACAGTAGACGCAGGAAGTGTGGTTGTCAGTGATGGACATTTTCTGTCCACACTGACACCTTTTGAAACCAGACTTGGCTTTTTCAGACATAACTTAAAGAGAGGTATTTAAAGTTTAACAGTTTAAGTTTAAAATAATTTACTGTTAAGTAAGGGTAGGCCCCAAAGGGAAAACTATAACAAAACTAACTATAATATACACACAAACACACTATAGTACAGAAATATAAAATATCCACAAAAAACTATAGGAGAATAATAACTTTTGAAAGAAGAAAAAGAAGAAAAAAGACCATCTTATCTGTCTAACAACTAAATCTCTGGTCCAAGCTCTCTGTAGCGATGTGACCTGTTGCAACGGCAAACTAGATCTGGGTAATGGCAGGGAGGATTGTGGGATATAGCCTGGTCTCGAGCTTCTCTTAGATGCAGAGCTTTGCTATGCGGTGCGAACCCGTGTGTAAGAACAAACGGCGAGACTGAACACTCTCACATGGGTAGGTGAGTTTTTCAAAACTACCTATACAGTCTTCAACCAAAGGAGACAATGGAAAAGCTGCAAAGCCATGAACAAGTCATTCTACTGCTTTAGACTTGCTGCTGGATAAGGTTACCCAAGTGGTGAGATGTTCAAAAGTAAAATACGGGCCTACTGGCTGAGACTACCTCTTAGAACCTCTCAGCTGTGCACTAACAAATAAAGGAAAGAGTACATGTACAAAGGAAGCAGCAAAGAAAAAACGCAGATTACAAAAAAATAAAAATGGGGTATATATTCTCTTGGGTGAGGGAAATGCTGCTCAAAAGGCATGAAAAAAACAAAACGGTTAGATATGGCAAGAAGCTGATATTGTTTATATACAATATTGAAAACAGCCCCAAACAAGAGAGCTGCAGACCTCAACACAGCTCCTCTCTACAAGACTAAATCAATTTTCAAACAGGAAAGACCACTTGCATATTACTCTGTAATGAGTGATAAACATTGAAAAAATTATTAACTTTCTTGCTGTGTACATCACTAAAGCTTGTAACAAGATGTGTGACATGAGAAAATACTGTACCACCACAGATTAGTCCTGCATTGGGGATTAAACATTTCAGGATTACTTTAACGAAGTCAATCAAAACATTAAACCTGCAAAGCAGAATTAGAAATCCCACTGCAGAAGTCATTCATTAACAGTTAAATTCCCTACAAAAAAAATGTGAATTGCTTTTCAGTACTAAGAAGCTGTCATCTTCTCTTCAGATAAAGTAGTACTCACCTAAGTATTGGCTTCGCCTTGCTAGTTGTGTTATTATTTGGAATAGAGGGAGCCACATTTTTTGCAACAGAACCTGTACCATTTCCTGATGGATTACTGGAGTTCATCTCAGCAGACTTCTGAAATACGTCAATTGTTGCTTTGGCAATATTTTCTAAAAGGGAATTCATTTCCTGCTAAAATATATAAAAAAAAAAAACGCAATAACTAATTACAAAATTTGTAACAAAAACAATTCACATCAAATCTAAACTAAATACCAATAAATAAATTAAATTTGAGTTAATTTAAATCAAAAATAAACACCCCATAAATTATCATTATTTACTTCAAGAGAACCCTAGAACGTTAACTATGAGGTAATCACAGACCACAAGCTAAAGTCTGACCAGTTTGTAAGCTGCATTATTACAAAAAGCAAATAAACAAGGAACATTCTATAAAATTAAACTATTTAACACACCAAGCACTGCTACAATTAGCAGACTCCGTCACTTTCAACCTGTGTGCACCCTCATCCTAACATCCAAAAATTACATAGTTAAAAAAACAGACAAATAAAATGACAACTAACCTTCCCAACCCAGTACCATGCAGTGCTACAGCAATTACAATGGTTAAACAGCCAACAAACGTTAACACTAGCTCAACTCAAAATTGCATGCAACATACTAAAACCAAATATCCAGCGATTACAAATTTCATTAGAGAGATGAGCCACCAAGGGCCTTTTCCAAGATGGCTGCACACTGATCAAAAGCTTTATTACAGCTCTCCCAATGTGAAAAAAGAAAGTGATAGAAAAGGGCCAGTAATTCTATCTTAGTAAAACTCAATTACTGGCTAGTAAGTACTCTGACTAGATGCCAGTAAAGAAGAAACCCAGACAGTCTAAAAGAAAGATGTAGAAAACATTGACTAGGAGGAATCCTGCTGCTGTTCAGCAAAAAGCAGTTCAAGCTCCAGTTTTGGTACAAGAGATACATTCCAGTAATTTACAGGAAATAAGTCAAATGTACTCTCAGTGGACTAAAGAGTATATCAACACAAATAATAAAAGGCTAGAAATGGAAGAAGCTTTATACAGTTACTCAGATAAAATATTTGCCTATGTCACAAATGATAATTCAATAAAAGTGTTTGAAAAAAAAATACAAAAATCAGAAGTCAAAATGAAGAAATGCCTGCGTGATAGATTGCTCAAGAAGAGCCGTTTCAAAAAAATGGCAGAATTAGAGGACACAGCACACAAAGAAAATGTGAGATATTCTGCTGTACCTGAGAAAATGGAAGGATCAGACTTAATTTTATGGAGGCACAAATAAGCAACTGGAGTGGTATACCACAGCAGAATCTTAATTGAAAGGGCACAATGTATGCATACTCCAAATGTGCCCACAAGAAATAAGCAAACATATTTGTTAAGATGCAATCCTACCAGCAGAAACAGTTGATCCTGACAAAATTGTGGTAGAAGGGCAAAGCAATCTGGAGACAATACAGTGTTTGTGGAAAATGATTATTCACTCTACACCAGGTAGAAGATAAACAAATTTATCCCAGCAATCAGGGAATTGTCGAGAGTCAAGTGTGAGATTCAAGCTGCTGTAAATAGCTGTCTTCAAAATGTGTTTGCTGGAGGATCAAAGTCCCTTTTTCATCCAAAACAAGCTAAGGGGGAAATGCAAAACATTGTCCAACAAGGAGTAAGCCATCAAAATAAAGGGGACTCTTCTATCATTCTTCTGATGGTAAGACTCTCAGACTGTCGGTGAAACCTTGTATGTTCCAAAGGAAAACGCTTGAGACACAGGAAAAAACAAGCACAGTTGATGGCAAGTACCTTGAACTTGAAACAGCCAGGGGCTGGAAGATGGAGATGAACAGGAAGACCACAGACACTTAAATTCATAAATAAATGTGAAACTATAAAGCAATCACATTTGTGAAATACGGCTTTGCAAGAAAAAAGTGGGCAAAACAGACTGGATTTTTGCTGCCTTTGTTACACTTGCTGGGGAACTGACAGGCATATGTCCCACATCATGGGGAAAAAGAAAAATTGGAGAAAGTTAACTGTTAAATCAATTTTTGATCTCAACAGTACTTGTATAAAAATATCTCATGATAAAATCTGCATGTTATACAGTAAAACATTTTCAGTGGTTGTAAAAGTAAACGGGTATTTTCATTTTTATTTTAATAAGTGTAGGCATTACAATGTAAAAACAGAAGAAAGGCCGGACAAAAGCACAGACTGCAATCTTGGACTTTTAGGATGTGGGGTGGGGTTTAAGTGTGCACTAATGACAATATATCTACAACTGAAATGTTTTCTTTTACTTTTGCATAGGTAAATGTCTGGATTAATGCCCTTGGCTTAATCTAATGATATTTTGTGTGTGTGTATAAGCGATTTCAATGAGAGACCACAATATAGTGAATAGTTTAAACATATAAATGTTCAGTGCCAGTTGGAAAAACTACAGCTGAAGGTAGCAGTAGCTATTTGTTCTTGTTTCAATGGAAACAATCTGACTAAAGCCGGAGGCAATAAATTAAAAGGTAAGGACATTGTTTACTGAGAGAAATGTAAAATTAAAAAGTAAAAGGGCAATCAAATAAGTAAAAAAAATCTACAACTACTGAAAGTGAAGAGAGTGTGGCTTTTCTTTTAACTAAATCAGGAAGGTTTGTGCTATCAGACTGCTGGGCTGCAGCACCCCACCAAGTTATCAAAAGAAAAAAAAGTTTAAATATTTTTACACAATGGTAGCAGTGCACACTGCAAACTAGAGTGTAATGTCAAAGATGTGATGACTCACGAAGTTGGAGCAGTGCACATGCATGCTCGAGTTCCGTTAACAAAAAAACACTACTTTTTGTCACTAGACTGCAGGCATCAAGGGAGAACGACAAGTCATTGCAGTTTTAACAGCAGTAAATTGGACTCCCACTGGCCTAAGTCAGCAGACACATCATGTAATCTGAGTACGTGATGTGCCTGCTGATTAGTCCTGTTGCTCTCTTGTTCTCTTCCTGCTCTTTAACAGTCAATTTGTGAGGGACAGAGTGAGAGAAAGGAGTAAAAACAAACTGTCCAAGTGGATCATTTTCAAGACATCAATTCACCATATAACTTATTAGTTAAGTAAAGGATTCCTTGGCAAGGAAGATATTTTAAATGAAATATCATGAGTTCTGAGTGACTTTTTTTTTTTTTTTGCAGGGCCAACCAGATAATTTATTCAATTTTTCCTTGCAGGTCAACTAGATAAATTTATATATTTAATTATTTCCTGGCAGTCGACCAAATATTGTTTAATGGCGCAGGAGTTGAAAAATTTGTTTCTAATATCCTGGGCCTGGAGTCAAGCAGGGTCAACCAGACAATAATAGAAGGCAAAATCTTCAGTGAGCTGGCTGTTTTGGGGGCTGCTTGTGACTGTCCAACACTCCTGGCATGGTCAACCAGATACTAGTAGGTAAGGTAGTATATATGTGTTTTTACACTATCCTGGTAGGGTTAACCAGATACTAGGGAGGAAATGTGTTTTTGGGACTATTGATTTTTTTAAAAATAAAATACACTGGCACTAGACACCAGTTGGCAAAATGGTTAAGGTCTTTGCCTCCCATGCACAAGGTACAAGGTTCAATCCTGACCTCCGGCCAATGCCTCTTTGGAGTTTGCATGTTCTGTCTCTGTCTCTCCATGGGGTTCCTCCCATGTCTGAAAATCATGCTGTTTCCATCTCAAACTCACCAATGAATGAAGCTGTGGGCAGCAGCACCGACTCTACATGGTGCTCTATAGGGGGAAGAGCTGTACAGACCACCTACTTTGGGCATCTACTGTGGTGCGGAGTATCCTCAAAACAGAAGAACACAGATCACAGACTGGGAGCCATGGCAGGGCTAGCCACTCAACGGTGTAAAATATGGTTCTAGGTGATTTGGTCATTTTGTTAAATTGGGCATGGGCAGTTACCGGTGATAAGTGGGTTGAGGACGCAGCCTACTCTGACCTATGCCAGGGACCCATGCTAATGGTGAAAGGAGTATGTGTGTCCCTATTGACAAGTGTGTGCCCAGCTTAAAGCACAGCAGTCCTAGGGCAATAAGCTACCGGCTGGCCGGTGTCTAGTTGTCCGACCTGGGTTACCTGGGACAGCTTTATGGAGCGAAAGATGGATGTAAAACCAACCAACCTGCCAAACATGAACTGAGAATTCAAATGTCAAAGGCAGCAACCACCACTGGATAAACGTGCAAAGTTTTAATCGAGCTTATAAAAACATAAAATAAAACAAAAAAACTCTGGTACAAACTGTGAAGAGCGCTTTCGGGCAAATGTCCTTCATCAGACAGTTTGTTAACAGTGAAAAAATCCTTTTATAAGAAACAATGACCAATCAATAATTCACCCGCCTTTTCTTTAGGGCTGGCTTAAGGGAAATTACATCACTAAGGCCCGGGGACCTATGTGCTGTGAGTTCTATGATCCACCTGGATTTCTGGTATTCAGTTTCATGAACTGAGAATTGCTACACTTAATGTAGGTTCACTGACAGAACGCAGCTTGGAAGTGGATGACATGATAAGGAGGAGGCTGGACATCCTATGTATCCAAGAGACAAGGTGGAAGGGCAGTGCAGTAAAGCCACTTGGCTTGGGATCCAAACTCTACTACTCAGGAGGGGGACAGGCTAGACATGGTGTAGGAACTGTGGTGAGAAACAGACTTCAAAAGGTAGTGAGCTATATCATGAGAATTAAAGACAGACTCATGGCAATCAGACTCCAGTGTAATGATAGGGCAGTATTCATAATCTCAGCTTATGCCCCACAGCAGGTTTGTGATAGTGAGGAAAAGAGTGCTTTAAGACAGCAGTTGCAGGACCTACTAGTTAAAAGCAGGACAACATGAACTGGTGTTGATAATAGGTGGCTTAAATGCACATATCGGGACAGACAGAACAGGATGAGGACTGCCTTGGTCCACATGGGTGGGGCAACAGGAATAAAGGAGGAGAAGCCATTCTAGACTTCTGTCAGGCAAATGGCTTCACAGTAGCCAACACATGGTTCAAAAAGAGAGACAGTCAAGACCACATACAAGAGTAGCCAACATGCAACTCATGGAGACTTCCTCCTATTAAGGAAAAGGCACTGGGGTAGAATCCATGATTGCAAAGTCATCCACAGTGAAGTTGGCCCACAGCATAATCCACTAGTTGCCATAATCAGCTGCAAGCAGAGTCAGAGAAGGCTCTAAGGTCAACAGAGATCAGGCTGAAGACCTGGATGTTGACTGGAAAGAATGTACAGCAGTTCAAGGAATTGCTCAGGGCTCTAGCTCCCCCAGAAGAGGAAGAAATAGGTGGAGTTGAGGAAGAATAACATTGCCTAAAAACAGCATGTGTTAGAACTACAGAAAAGATATGTGGCCAAGCCAGGTATGGAAAAGTACATAAGGAAACCTGGTGGTGGAATGCAGAAGTCCAGGAAGTCAAATGAAAGAAAGAGTGCAGGAAGAAGTGGAAGATAGCAAGCTAGGAAGGACTACTGGTTGGCTAAGAAAGAGGTTGCAATAACAAAGAATAGGGCATCAGAGGCACTCTACCATCTTCTGGAAAGTGAGGCATTAAGTGGCACAAAGAAACTATATCAGGTTGCAAGACAAAGAATGTATTCAGACACCCTTCACAAGGGATGCAAGCAACAACGTGATCACCAGTACAGAGGACACCAAAGACAGATGGAAGGAGTACTTCCAGCAGCTCCTAAATGAAGAAAACCTCACAGAAGTTGTACTGCCCCAGAAACAGCCTACGATGAGCAAAGAGGGCAGCCCACCAGAGAAAATGAAGTCAGGGAAAGCAGCAGGCTCAGATGCGGTTACAGTAGATAGGACAAAGATGCTGGGTCAGATAGGGGAGAAATGGCTCCTGAGGGTACTCATAACAGTGTGGAGAGAAAGGCATATTCCAGATGACTGCAGAATAAGCATACTCGTGCCAGTGTACAAGAACAAAGAGGGCATCCACAACTATGGGCAGTACAGAGGCATCAAACTCCTACCACATTGCATGTAAGTTCTGGAGAGAGTGACTGAAAAATGGACAAGCAGAATAGTAGAACGTAAGATGGGAGATGAGCAGTTCGGACTCAGATCAGGATGTAGTACAAATGACCCAATCTTTGCAGTGAGAAAGATACTTGAGAAGAAGTTAGAGATGAGGAAAGAGTCCAACTGGGCATTCTTAGACTTGGAGAAAGCATATGACAAGGTCCCAAGAAAAATGATCTGGGCAGTTCTGAGGTCGTTTAAAGTCCCAGAAACACTGACAGAATTAGTGCAGGCTATGTACAAGGACCCACTGACTCAAGAACGAACTGTGTTTGACCTCACACAGGAGTTCCTAGTGGATTGAGAGAACACCAGGGCTCGGCTCTGAGCCCACTGCTGTTCATACTGGTGATGGACAACATTAGCACATAGGTCAGAGGGGGCAGATCAACAAAGTTGCTGTAAGTAGATGATGTGGCATTACAGGCAAACTCTGAGCAAGAACTTCAGCAAAGTATAGGACAATGGAATGTACAACTCAAGGCAAATGGGATGAAAGTAAGCACAGATAAGACAAAAGTAATAACAGCAAATTGGGGAAATCAGAATAAGCTGAGAATAGAGATACAAGGGAAGATACTAGAACAGGTAAACAGCTTCAAGTATCTAGGAGGGGTGGATCAGTAGAAAGGAAGTCTGAAGGAAGAGGTCAACACTAGAAACAGAGGGGCTGCAGCCAAATGGCATAGTGTGTCAAGTGTGGTCTATGACAGAAAAATGCCAAAGAAGCTGAAAGGTGTATACTATTGTATGGTACAGAAACCTGGGCAGTAAAGCAGAAGAGTTGAAGAAGCTAAAGGTGATGGAAATGAAGTGTCTGAGAAAGGTGGTAGGATGCACACTGTGGGACAGATGAAAAAAGAAAGACAACAGCAGAAGCCAAAGTAGCGCCAATCGCAGAAAGGATCAAAGAGAACAGATTACGGCGGTTTGAACATGTGCAGAAAAGCAGAAGACAATCTGGTGAGGAAGATTTAGGACAAACAGGAAGAAGGTAAGAAGAAGCGACGACATCCAAGCAAAGAGGTGGATGGATTGTGTGAAACATGATCTGCAACAGTCAGGCATGAGTGTTGAAGAAGACAGGAGTGTGGCACTGAATCGAGAGAGTTGGTGACAGTTAACACGACACCCCGACCCCAGCTAGAAAAAAATGGGGAAAAGGGGCTTGCTGATGACGATGATGACTGGCATGGTCAACCAGATACTAGTGGCCTGAGTGTTTGCGGGGGCTATTGATGACCTTTATTTTAATATACTATCCTAGCAGGGTTAATGTATTTTGGGGACTGATTTTTTATTTAACGGTCTGTGTGTTTTGGGGGCTGTTAATGAATTTTTTTTTTAAATATAATATCCTGGCAGGAGTAAGAGAGATACTAGATATGCAATGTGTTCTGGGGGACAGTTGGTGGATGGCTTTTTTTTTAACCGAACATCTTTTTATAGTGTTAGTCAAGATAAATTAGGACCGCTTGTCAATGTTTTGTTGAAACAAACTGTACTCTTGCATGAGTATAGTGTGCATGGGTGAACTGAAGTAAGATCACATGCAAGTTCTTGGCAACGTGATGTGAAAGAAATACAATAATGTAACCATGGCCTTTTACTTTCATTATTTTAAACAGTGTAGGCTTAAAATTAATTATCTGGGTAGGCAGTTGGAATGGGGGCAACACCTTTGTGCTAATGGAAAACTGCAATTCTGGCTTGCTTTGCAAGAGTAATGTGCATCTGAATGAAGTAAGATTGACCACAAGCTCTGAACTCAGAGTATTGCTTATGTGAAAAAAATATATACATAGCTTAATGAAAGTGTTGTCTTTTTTGTTATTGTATTTAACCTCGCAAGATCAAGTCATGTACTGTGGTTGGGGCTGTCAATGAAGATTGGGGCTATGTGAGAATGGAACAAATGGCCCTGCTGCTTACAACTGACGTAATTCTAGCTTTGCAAAACTGAATACTTTGTCTACGAGTAATTCTTAATGTTTATTTCATACCTGTTCATGTATACTGAATGTCTGCTTAAAAATATTTGTAATATGTTGGACCTTTACTTCCCGGAAATATGCTAAAAACGTTTTTTTTTTTTCTCCAACTAAAGCCGGTTGCAAAAACCCAGGTAAACAAACGAAAAATAAACAAAAATGAAAAGTGTATTTGGCTGGCACACATATGCTGTGAATAATATTTCTGTCAACAAAATGAAAGCAATGCAAGTATGCAATGCAACTGTTACTATTAATTGTACTTTAATCTGAGGGAAATGTACTCACAAGCGAGGATAGTGTGTTGAGCAGATGAAAAGAGTACTTTGAGGGGCTGATGAATGAAAAGAATGAGAGGGAGAGAAGGTTGGATGATGTGCGGATAGTGAATCATGAAGTGCAGTGGATTAGCAAGGAGGAATTAAGGATAGCTATGAAGAGGATGATAGAATGGAAAGGCTGTTGGTCCAGATGACATAACTGTGGAAGCATGGAAGTGTTTAGATGAAATGGCAGTGGAGTTTTAACTTGAATGA